>NW_025057407.1:0-6628 GCF_019279795.1 Protopterus annectens | reverse complement strand
GCCATTGTATGGGCATGTAGCCTGTAGAGGCTGAGGTTGAAAATCTTAATTAGTGGGTCAGGTTGTCTTGTACAGTCTGCAAGATGCAGTACAGCATCTGCCTCCATTGATGCTGTGTTCTGCTGTTAGAGGGCCATTTCCACCTGTGTGTCTCTGTGTGGGGATAATGTACCTTCGGGTAGTTGTGGGCTCTTTAGGGGTGAAGATGCACTGAATGTATCTGAAGGATGTTGGATATCATTAGGGTCAGCATATTTTGTGCTATATTTCACCGCACAGTGCAAATCTTGTCACCACTTAGATCCTTGACATAGCCAAAGAAGGCTTTGTGGTTATCTTTGAATCCTTCATATTTTCCTGCTGATTTTAGCCTTGGATGATGTCATGAGGGACCTATGTATCATACCAATAGTGGTCACAGATGTCTGCCCTTCGTCGGATTTGCTGTTTGTCTGGAACACTGTCCTACTTATGTAGTATAGCCTGTTGATTGCAGGGGTCCACCAGACTGGTGTCCTTGTCTAGGAGGAGTAAGTCTTGGTTTACCAGTGATGGCACGATCCATACATCCGTGTAGGTGCTTATAGATTGCATTTGTAAATCTGTCTGTATCTTGAGCAGTGTTTCCCTTTAGCATGTGGGCTGTGAAACTCCCCACCCCTGTCACTAGTAGTGTAAATTTAGCTGTAGGAAAAGTATACACTCTGGTTTCCGTGGATGTGGGAGATGTTTGGGTCTGGAAACAGTGAATAGTTCATGGTCAGATCTAACCAGTGACTGGCTAACATCTGCTGTGGTGCACCTGTTGCCCATGTTAGTGATGACCACTTCTAGTATGTTTCCTCCCCTCATTAGGGAGCTTACCACCTAATACAAGGCATATGAGGTGATAAATTCCAGGAAGTGCTGGGCCTGGAAGTGAGTACTTGAGTAAGTTTCCCAGTTAATGGTAGGGTAGTTGACATCGACCAATGTCAGGGTGTGTGTTAGGACTGTCATGTTCTCCACTGTCTGCAGGTAGGTGGAGTGGTGTTCCTGGGTCATGGAGGGTGATCTGTAACAGGGCACAATTTTCATTGCAGTTGTGGTTGTTGTTAGCTGCACATGGATGACCTCAGAGGTATCATGCTGCCCCACTAACCTGGAGGTGTAGGTATCCTTAATGAATATGGATACACCCCCATCCATGTCTGTGTCAGTCCATGTTCTGTGTCTGAAATGTGTGGCATGGGTTGTAGTCTGGTAGTGCTGGCGTGCTCTCAGGAGCACAGGTCTCAGTTACTGCACAGTTGTTGACGTTGTCCATCCTGAGGAGTGCTGTGAGTGCATGCATGTTGTGATCACAACCCCTGGTGTTGAGTAGCATAACCCTCATTGATTCTGCTATTGTGCTGTTTACAGAGCTGGTATTCACCTTTGAGACTCTTTAAAAAAAGACACCATGGGGGCGCCAATAGCCTTGGCCAGTATTCCAAAGCCTAAGGCTGACACATAAGCCGGTATGGTTTCGTTGCATGCATGTTTCCCATCTGTGCTTGTTTCTCATCTCTCGTGTAGGTAACCTACTGGTAAGCAATAGAAAGCCTTAAACTTATACAAGTCTTCTAGTTTCCAAGACAGGCTTTTGGAGTGACTAAGTATCAGTGTTCTGTATGTTCTTGCTGTACTTAACTGTTTCCTAACTGCATGGTGATTTCTCACTGTATATTGTGATCTGAAAGTCTGTTTATTCACATATTATGGCTGTGATGGCCTGCACTTTAGAGGTTTCTCAGATAGCCTACTACCTATCTGCCCAAGGGCAATTAGAAGCATAGCTACAGTGTGTTGGCTTTCTCCACACCATTGATGAAGTAACTGAGCCTCTGGCAAGCATAGTCAATGAAGCAATTCCAGGCAGAGTTGCCAGAAGCTGTTGAAGATTGGGGTGGTGGAGGGTGATAGGGGCACTTAGTGATCTAAAGATGGCATGTTAATGTGACAATTCAACACAATTCAATTTCCCCAACAGGTCTCACAGCTATCAAACTGGGCAGGCTCCCCCACCCCCTGGCTGTATGATTCTGGAAAACATGATCCCAGCGGTGTAAATTCTGTTACCCATTCACACAACAAGGTTTAACTTGAAGTGTGTCAGTGAGGGGCTATGCCTAATGTAGTTAGGAATGTACTGTATTGTCTCACATTATATTTGTTATATGTTGTTATTTCAAGAGTAAGTGAAGCTCAGTGGGTTTGGGGGCCTCCGCCCTTTGCTTAGCATAGCTTACACAAAGAAATCATCTACATAGGAAAAAGGCGGAAGCAACGTTAATGTCAATAGTGTAATGGTTACAGCATCTGCATAGTATCTGTGCACTTGAGGTCCCAATCCTAATAAAGTCAGGGATGTTTATCATGTTAAAAAGTATACCTTAACCAGAGCATCCATATATAGGTAGTAATCGTCTGTATAATAAACATTCAAAACAACCATATAAACCCATGTGTGCTGGAGAGTAAAGTCAACATGGAATGTAATGTTATGTAAGCACATAGTGAGATGTCACTTCACTGAAATGTATATATCCTGAGTAGTTATCGGATGTGGACGTGTTTGCGTGCACAGGTTATATGTTACAAAGTTTGTTAAACTGTGTTTAACCGCTGCTATAATGTCACGCAAACACTTTTAAACATGCTTACAACTGCTTAAATGAGCCTTATTCTGGAGTAAAAAACATTTTTAAAGCATCGCAAGTGTTGAACCCTGGACAATGCACACTATAGTCATGGGACTTAACACTAAGCTATCTGAGGTGTAAACATGTTTCATAGTCTTTAGACTACACCTTATACCAAATGTATTCCACTGTAATAATCACAAATGGGACAGCCACTTTGTGTACATATGTACAGTACATTGTAATGTACTGTAGTTTGTGAACCAATACATACAAGTCTACATATGTATTACTGTTACAAATTAATACGAAATATATATATATATAGATATATATATATATATATATATATATATATATATATATATATATATATACAATATATATATATATATATATATATATATATATATATATATATATATATATATATATATATATATATATATATATATATATATATATATTATACAGTTACATCAATTGCCATATATATAAACATCTATGAACACACTTCATGACAGAGAAGCAATCCAAACGAATTGAAGTGTACACAAAACACATGCAACTCTGGTATTATAACCATTAATATTAACCTAATTCACCATAGAAGGGATGGTTGTTGTGTATGTGAAGATTGGGGTGGGGGAGGAATGATGGGTAAAGAAATCATGCATCAAGAAAAGTCTGGGTCGGATGTTCAATAAGTGAACTGGAGGGGTATACATGGAGTATGGGGACAATATAAAAAGGACAAAAAACAAGAACCATTCTCATTCATAATACACCCTGTCATGTCACATTGCAACACCTAATTTCACAAACATATGAACATTAACATGTATCAGACATATGTACACCAACTGATTGTCACATTTGTTTTCAGTAGTGAGGAATGCCTTTAGTAAAATGTATATTCTAAACACCATAACATTTGTACGTATCTCAGATACCTTAGTGGTAAAGTCAGTGACTGTGGTGTTTATGGTTCCAGGTTCAAGGGCTGTTAAGTTATTTTGAGGGCCAGAACAAGGGCTGTTAGATGCAGGTGGATGAAAGCTCTTTTAAGCAGTTGTAAGTGGGTTTCCATGGGTTTGGCGATGGTAAGCGGCACTTAAACATGGTAAACGGAGAAGCGCTTCACAGGTTTAACATTTGCTTAATGTCACGCAGACCATGGGCAAACCTGCTTACAATTGCTTAAATGTGTGTTATTCACACATTCCCTACCAGTGCCTACTCTGACAGGTAAAATAATAACACCTTCCAGTATAAGAACCTGCAACCATGTACTCCATCCTCAGAGTAACCTACCACTAAGCTACCTGAGATATAACTACCCAGTTGTGTATGCAGACAGGTTAAAACACAAAAGGGAGGAATGTGTTGAAATAGGACAACCCACCATGTACCCAATGAAAGGTGTATGCTTATATATATATATATATATATATATATATATATATATATAAATAGAGAGAGAAGAGAGAGAAGAGAGAGATACATAGACACATGTTGGTATACAGATCTACATATATATGTTGATATGTAGATAGGTTAAAAACATCTACACATCTATGGAGGTGCAGATAAACGTATGCAATAATATATAGTATATATTATATCTATATACATACACACACACACACACATATGTATATATATATATATATATATATAGATATATGTATGTATATATATATATATATATATATATAGATATATGTATATACATACATATATATATATATATATATATATATATATATATACACATACATACATGTGTGTAGAACATCATCTGAATTGCTCATATCTGAGTATAACATGGACCTTAGCAATCACACATTCCACCCCCCCGCCCAAACAATATGAACATAACATATGAAGAGTATATGCCAATACACTATTACAAATATGTTCTATGGACACAGTCACCAACACAACTGCAATGACTGCAAATATCCATGACAGATATACACAGACAGCTTTCATTTAGCAAAACTTTATTACATTCTGATGTATTGCCAAAAGAATTCAAGGACTAACAGTACCTGCATGCTATACAGGAAGCATTTAACAGTGCCTTAATGAATCAGCATGCAATTACCATAGTATTAGTCCACTAAGGAACAGGTGTTCACATAGGGAAAGAACACCCACACACATATAGAAGTTGTATAAAAGGGGTTTCTATGCACCTGCATGTGGTATGTCCACCCACCAACATCTACCCCACAACCAAAATAATTACATCAATACATACTGTCATACCATAACCAATTATTCAACTACTGTACAACATCTGCTGAAACCTTAACATACCTGGACACAGACACACTAACATGGCCCTATCTGAAATAGTTGCTGTTATACATTTAAACAGCTGCTGATGTTACAGGGTTTGTATGAACTAATCCCGTTTCAGAGGGTTGAAAGGTTCGTACACCAGGAAGTGTTACCGAGTACTGATTATCAGCACAGTATGATACACATTAACACCAAACTAAATATGTCTGGTAAGCACACTGTAAACCCCCTAACATTATATGCATAGCTATGCAGCCTTGAGCTGGTCAAACATCCTGGCCAGACTGAAACATATGCAGAAGTATTAGGTACAGACAAACCCTGCACAAGTAGCAACCCAAGTGGAGTACTCAGTTATACTCCACTGTAGCCATGGTATTGGCTAAGGCAGTAGCAGCGCAGCTGATGTGCATGTAATTAGCTACTTAGGAACACCAATTGGTTATCAGGATAGCACATGTTACTGATCTGTAACTATAGAAGGTTGCCTTGTCACACATTCAAACCATCTGTATCCACCTGTAGGACAGTACAAAACACTGAAAGACAAACCGAAAACGATTATTATACTAGTCAATAACACATCCAATTACTAATAAGGTATGTATAACATGTATTATGTCTGTGTATGTAGTACCTGTTCTGCAAGAATTACAGTGTAATCAATGCATATAGTGGAAATACCTATCTTGTAGTGATGTATTGTTGAGGAGTAGTAATGCTTGTAGTATTCTATGTGTGTACTGCTGTAGGTCACAAGGCAAACTCCCCATACACCATAAGGGATGGTATGGGCTTGGAACTCACCTATTTGCTTCCAACCACTGTCAGTGTCAGGGTTGGTGCAACAACTATGTGCTATAACAGGGGATAATATATGCCGATATATTGTAACAGTAGACATATGTATGGGTGTATAAGTAAGATGAACATGTCAAAGGTGGGCTTACTGTGCAAAAATTGTTTGCATTGTGGGATATTGTGCCAATAACTGTGTAATGTACAGTATTTTAGACAGATCTGTATTCCATTCTACATAGCATTTCTGTTATGTTATGCAAACAGTAGATATGTCTGTTGGCAATTACAGTACTTAATAACAGGCTACATATCACTTGTATTCATCTGACAGTTTAGAAGCATGATAGCAAAGACAATTGGAAGAGCTAGGTAACTGTCCATGCACATAGCACATGTAATATCCACCTCTCTAGCATTGCCTGCAAGCAATAACAGCTGTGCATGTGTACATGTTATGCAAATGTGTAGTGACCCTTGTTACAGGGCTGGACCTCTCTAGTATCGTTGCAAGCAATAACAGCTGTGCATGTGTACATGTTATGCAAATGTTAGTGACCCTTGTTACAGGGCTGGGCCAAATGGCTATGTGCACATCTACATAGAGTGGATATTGAGAGTAGAGGCACACTGGTTGAACTACCAGGTTTGTGTAGCCTAATCTCTCATTGCCACCCTAACAGCTGCTTGCACATACTGTATGTAAGGTTGTGCACAGTACTGATAATGAAACAAGTTGCATATCATCTTTAACTCCAGTGTAACATCTGCAGTAGGAGTGTAAGATGTAGGAGACTGCTGCCCATGTGTAATAGCCACTTCATAGGTGATGGCTTACACTATCTGATTATATCCTG
>NW_025057406.1:0-6158 GCF_019279795.1 Protopterus annectens | reverse complement strand
TATTTCCCCCCCCCTGTAGTGTCTACAATGATCATTACTCTGCTCTGTGTTCTGATCTAGTCTCAAATGTAAACTACGTGCGAATTGGTCTTTCGCCCGTTATCACACATGTTAACAAAACACAATGTAGTCTGTCCTGATCTACAACAGAGGCAGGCAACTTTCACCTGAGCCTCGGTTTTTATGACTGCACGCTTCTTGGGACCCAGTTTTCGCCAGCCACAGACTGTGGTGCGACAGCCCTTACACACAACAATTCAGTCGAGGTCTTGTCTTGGGAGAAGAATCACTTAGGTAAATCTCTCCAGACATTCACCACCTATGCACTCTGACCTACAGCTACCAAGGAATTCCGCTAAGGAAGGACCACAATGTCAACAGTATGAAAGCAACCAGATCAGAAATTGCAGGCTTTTTCTAAATGACAGTCAATAACATGGTGCTTCAGGTTCACAACGCTTTTAGTAGTACACCGTGAGGCAAAAACTATATACAAGTATAAGTGTTTTGTTCGACTTATACAGGAAGCAATTTGTTTATATAGGTTATAATCGCTTGCCCACCTACTTTATGAAGTCAAACATAGGCATTTCCATCACTATATCCGTGAATATTCTATTCATATAAGGGAGGGTGCTGAGGGGGTCAAGCTAAATGGTTTCCATGAGAATAAGCACAGCTCGGCACCGGTCAATTACAGTTCTTTCTGTAATTGTTGTTTTTCACAGGACCTGGACGGTTCGGATGCTGGGCCAGTTTCAGTCCATTTTTAATATCGCTCTTTGTCTCTCTTGGTATGAGTTGCATCATCTTTGATACAGCTCATAAGGCCATCCTCCCTTGTGCGGGAAGAGTGAAGATATACATGTACATGTTATCGCTTTTCTCAACCCAGCAGATACCGAATGCTGAAAGACATAAGCCTGTTGAACTGGTTAATGTCAGGGTCAGAGTTCACCAGCACGGCAGCTGCTTCAGCCACTGCGTTAGACTGCCTTTACCGCCATATATTGTAAAGTAGAATACAATGCATTATATACTATTTGCTTCTAAACTGGCACTTCATATATGTGTTTCTATATATATTTTTCTTTAACAACATCCATCCGGCCATATGCATAAAGTTATTCCCGCCCTTGCCTTGGCCGTAGGCTGCCAGTCAGTCCGGCAACGCATTTTACTTCCACATGTGATGTCCCACCTTCCCCTTCTCTAGCCTGTGGCACCCTGTTAGGACGTCCTGTTTGTAGGCGTAGATGTTCCGCTTATATGTGTTTGACATGCCATTACAATCGCAGGTACTCAGGTCTCCTCAACAGCAGGTATAAGTACGATACCGTCATTGTCCACGCTTGGTGTCAATCGACCTGACACGCACCTCCTCCTTGGACTACATGAAAAGGGACGCCGAGAGCTCTCTGATTATGTAGGTGCCCAGGCAGGTATGCGCGGACCTGACCTTGAGCAGTATCCTACCTTCACCCCAGAATGTCAGCAATACAGTGATAAGATGATCATTTAATAATTGGCTTAAATTCTGTGTCATTCTAAAGGGGGATCCACTGTCGTCTGTCTGCCTGGGATGACATGCTGGACAAGCCACGGCTGTTTCTCGCAAGGGATCGCTTGCACCTGTCACCCCCTGGGCTTCCGGATATTGGCAAAGGCTCTTTTGCCCCACAGTTCCCCATAGTGCCTTTTTTTAGGCAAGGCTCAAATTCTAAACCTACCACCCCTAGAACACCAAAAAGGAAAAAAAAAAAACTATGGGTAATGCTGCTCAATGCCAGAAGTCTCAATCTCAAGATGCACGCACTATAGGCCCTTCTCAATATGGAGAACATCGATGTCTGTGCTGTGACAGAAACCTGGTTCAAGGCTCCTGAGAGCACCCCAGCACTAACAGGTTTCACCTCATATCATGCTCTGCCCCAAAACTGACAACACTAAGAAGGAGGGGTGTCCATATTCATAAAGCTGACACCCACACCTCAAGGTTGGTGGCAACGCACGATGCATCGGAGACCATCCAGGTGCAATTAACCATAGGCAAGACTGCTCTGCAATTTGTAGCATGTTACAGGCCACCCTCTCAAACTCAGGAACCCTCACATGGCCTTCCTGAAAACATTGGAGGGGGTAAATGTATCTCCAAACACCATCATACTAGGTGACTTCAACTACCCTAATATAGACTGGGAACACTACTCAAGCCCAACACTCTAACCCAAAGATTCCTGGAGTTCATAAACTCAAATGCCATGGAACAACTAGTCACCATCCCCACAAGAGGAGAAAACATACTTGATCTCATCATCACTAACATGGGATCAAAATGTTCAACACCGGAAGTATACCCTCACTGGTGAGATCAGATCATAAACTAATCTCGCTGGAGGTCCTCATCCCGCTTCCCACCTGAAACAAAAAGACCACAGTGAAAAACTTCTCAAAGCCGCATTTCACACTTCTAAAACTAGTGTGGTCTCCTTTAAGGCCCTGAGCCAGTGGTAAACATTACTCAAACCGCTGAATCACTTACAAATGCCTCTACCAGCACCTACAGGACTGCATGGATCAGGCAATCCCAAACAAAACTAAGACTCTCTGTACCAAAGGCAAGCGCCCAGTCTGGTGTGGACCCCAGCCATAAACAAGCTCTACAACAAAAGGAGGAAGCTACTACAAGATAGAGCAAAATCCTTTGAAAGGTAAGACACCTTTGATCATTATAAGTAAAACTAAGAGCTCTCATAAAATCATCCAAGGCAAATTTTGAGAGAAAATCGCCAAGGACTCTAAAGACAATCATAAGGCCTTCTTTAGCTATGTTAGAAACCTAGGAGGAAACTCCCAGATATGCTCAGAATTAGTTCAAAATGATGTGAAAATTACTGAACCTACACACATTGCTAACATACTGGCTGACAGGTTCAGTGCAAACTTCTCCCTCCCCCAAAAAGGAGAGATATCTATTCCAGAGAGGATTGTAGCCCCCAAACATCTCCAACGCCCAGGTGAGAACTGCCTCACTAAGGCAAAACACAGCATCCATGGGACCGATGGTGTCCCCCGCTGTGTGCTTCTATGAACTCAATGAGGAATTAAACCCACAGTTAGGACAGCTGTTTAATCTTAGCCTCACCTCAGGATACGCATTCCAAGGAGTGGCGCATCGCCACTGTGGTCCCACTTCATAAGGGCGTGTGTGCCTCCACAGACCCTGGAAATTACCGCCCATTAGCTTGACAAGCCTTATCTGCAAAGCCATGGAGAGGATCATAATGGAACTCATAACAAAGACATAGGAACTTGTAGACTTTGGATCCAACCCAGTTTGGCTTTTTGTCAAAGGCAGATCCTGCTCTTTAAACTTGGTTGACTTTTTCGAGACAGTCACCAAGGCCATTGATGAGGAAAGGCAGTCCATACAGCCTACCTCGACCTGGCAAAGGCCTTCTACACAATACCCCACTCAGGTATCATCAAAAACTCATCAGCTTGAATGTAAAACCCATACATCACAAGATGGCTTGCAAACTGGCTAAGACAGAACCCACAGGGTCAGAGTTGCTGAGCCATGTCAGACTCAAAGCCTGTCACAAGCGGTGTCCCACAGGGCTCAGTCCTGGTCCACTCTTTGTTCGGCATCTACTTTTCTGAAGTACAAGCAACACAGGAGGGTTATGGTTGACAAAGTTTGCAGATGACTGCAAACTGGCTTATAGTTTTAAAACACATCTGACACAGATATCCTCCAGAAGGGCCTCACAGAAATGGATAACTGGTGCCAGAGCCATGGCCTGAAGTTAAACGCCAAAAAATGCATAGTCATAATTCCTTCGAAAAACAAGGTTACCCCTTAGCTACCATATAGGTGGCAATCCACTGAGTACAGAAAAAGTCATCAGGGATCTGGGGACCCAAGTTGATAGTAGCCTTTGCTTTGACACCTATGTTGCCAGTAGTTAGGAAAAACCTCTATATCGCCCACCTGATCATGAAGGATTCTACATCTAGATCAAGGGAGGTCATCGCCCCCTGTACTCATCACCTCATTAGACCTATGATTGAGTACAATGCCCCGCTCGGAATGTATCTGACCAGACACCTGATGTAGCTTGAAAGCCGAGCCCCCAAAAGTTCTCACTCAAAAGGGATAAAGCAAGGGTCTCAAAATATGTCTTATGCCAGTCTGACTGGAAAAGAACTCCAGCTTTATTCCTTAGCCCCATAACAATTGCTCAGAGGGGGGTGACCTGTGCCTGACATATAAGGTCATGTCAAACCCAGATTTATGATGAATATGCTTCACCTTCAAAAAATCTAGATCCCTCAGAACCACAAGGGCGGGAGACTCTTAAACCTTGGACACGGTTATAAATAGGAACGTGTTGGAGGGACAGATTCATCACCCAGAGACCCCTATGTTGTGAAATGTAATCTCTGTACATGTGAGGCAGAGCACTCGTTGGCCTTTGTTCAAGAGGAATCTTGACCAATGGATGGGAGATCGTAGGATATACTCCTTAGGGATTACTTCCAGTGTCACAATGCTTGACAGAGGTACAGAAAAAATGATAGGCATAGATTTTATTCAAACTAGCGGGGTGGCGCAAATACATTATAACTCATGTGGGCTAGGCTTATAAATGCCCTTGGGCAGATAGCCTAGTGGCGAACCTATGAAACCCAGGAAACCTATAATCATCGGGTACGGTGTTGAACATCCCGGATTTGTCCACATGTGGTTGTGTTATGTGCACCGGCGTGTTTACAGGTGTTTGATGGGTCCATACCGACATGCGGATGTACACATTTCATTTATTGGCTATCTGGTTACGCAGCTATTTGCATATCTGTACTCTGAGGTGGGTTGTTAACATGGGTACATATTTGCCTGGCACTGCCTAACAATACTTTACCACATTTGTATGCCCATTGTGTGTAGGGTGCAGTTGCCAAAGGTCAAGAAGGCTGGGTTAGCACGGCCCATATGGTGGAAGCGTAATGGGCTATTGTGTATTACATTTGCATGCATGGGTTCTGCTTCTGGATATTACGCTTAGGACATACGCCATCCTGTGTATGCGACGTTAATGTTGTTGGGTGTGGCAAGCATGTTGCTATGTACATGTTTGCCGTGTTTGTGGTATCTTGTTCCTTCTTGTTGTTATGTCGACACCGCCACCCCGACTGGTGTGTACTCACCACTGTTGGTGACCATTACGTGTTGCTACCTTTTCCAATGCCCAGTGACATCTTGTGGAAAACATCAGATTTTGCAGGACAACACATACCATTGGTGCAAGTAGAGATGACAGAACTTCATATTTTTTCTCTTATACGCTTATTCTCACAGCATTTGGCTAGATTATTCTGTTTTATGCCATGGGCGTGTTTCATATACAAAATATATGTTTTATGCCACTGTTAAAGGTATATTGAGGAATTTTTGTCCTGGAACTCAGGTCAGTTTGCCATTTTTTTCATTTGGCAGGACACAACTGTCAAAGCGAGGATTGTCCATAAAGTGCGGGGATAATTGGTAACCGGTGACGATGCCCATGTCGCTACTCCTGGTGTCGGTGCGGCATCGCTGACATGCTGCGGCACACCTTCTGGGTATGCCCATCGACAGTGCATTGCGGACTAACACGGTAATGCTGCATTCTTTGTCTTTTGACGGTACACCTAGGGCTCAGGTTGTGTTTGCTTCTCCGCCGGCGCTGGGATCGGTACCATGTTGCATACTCGCATGCCTGTGAATTTCTGCGGCCCCGGCTGGGTATGCATTATTATGGGCGGCCTGTGGAAATTGGTACTTTAGGTTGTGTTCATCGCCTGCCGGGCTTAGCCACGCCTCCGACGATCCGCCTGAGTCACCACGAACTCCACGACGCGGTTCGGTAGGTTGCGTTACACTGACATTATGCATAAGGAAGGCCACTACGCCAACTATCTGTTTGCACTGGCCGCAGGCCTTACACCGGCCTTGCGCCGAGCTTCATGAATCCCGGGGAAAGTCTTTTATTTTATTTACTAACTGACCTATCATTAATTTACTAGTAAAAATTTCTGAATATTGTTGTCTAAATTATTTTATTAAATAAATGGTTTAAAGAAACATAGCTTTGACAAAGAATTCTTGTATAAAT
>NW_025057405.1:0-3750 GCF_019279795.1 Protopterus annectens | reverse complement strand
TTTCCCCGGGGGGTTTTTTAAAAACCCATTTTTCGATTGCCTACACAAACTTGTTCCTGGGGGTTCTAGCAAAAAGGGTTCTGTTTTAAATTTAAAAAATTTTACTGTTCTTTGACCACCCTTCCTAAAAAAGGGAAAAAGGGTTTTTTCCCTGTTTTATTTTTTTGTTTTTCTTATACCTGTTAAAAATTTTTTTTTGGAATTTAAGTTACTCCCCATAATGTTTTCCTTTTTTTTACGATTTTTTGTGTTTTTTGAAAAAAAAAAAAAAAAAACCCTTTTTTCCCCAAAAAATTCCCTTTCGTTCTGAAAAATTCCTTGTTCCCTTTCCCTTTACTTAAGAAAATTTTCTTTTTCCCAGGGGGGGTTTGGCATTGTCCCGGGGGGCCTAGAAAGAACTTTTTTTACCTTTTTATGTTTTTAGCCTTTTTTCCCTGAAAAACCCCCAGGGGTTTTTTTATTGCCTTGCCATTCTGCCCTAAGTTCTGAAAAAAGGGGATTTTAAAATTTTATAAACGTTCTCCTGTCTCCATTTTCCTCCAAAATGAAAAATGCTGTTTCCGTTTAAGTTTTTTGTTTTTCCATACCTTTTTAAAATTTTGTTTAAAACTGTTGATCCCCTTTTAAGCCTGTTTTGTTTCTTTTTTTCCCCCGGTTTTTTAAAAAAAAGCAAAAATACCTTTTTTTTTCCCCCTTTCCCCCTTTCGGTTCTGAGGAAAATTCCTTGTTCCCTTTCCTTTTTTTAAGAAAAGTTTTTAACCATGGTTTTGGGATTTGAAACCTTTGCCCAGGATGAACCCTTTTTTTTTGGGGGGGTTTTGGGCCTTTTCTCCCTTTTTAAAGTCCTTAAAAAATTTTGGTAGTTTTTTTTTTTCCAAAAATTCTGTTAAACCAAAAGGGAAAAAAAAAGGTGTGTTTAAAAATTTAAGAAATTTCTGTTCCCTGTGTACCCCCCCAGAAAAGTGAGTTTAAATGTATTTCCCTTTTTTAACCTGTTTTTTTTTCTAAACCGATTGTAAAATTTGTTTTTTGTTTAACTGTTGGGTCCCACTAAATGCATTGTTTGTTTATTATTTTTTTCTGAAAAAAAAGAAAAAAACAAAAACATATCCTTGTTTCCCGTCTTTCCTGACCGAGAATAATCCTTTATACAGGCATTGCTGTATTCTGGACTTTTGAATAGTTCCTGTGTTGCCCATTTTCTTACTTGGATAGAAGGCAGCTTCTTTGTTCACCAGTGGGAGTGTGAAGATTTGAGCAGCCTCTCTGTCTTTGGAGGAGTGACCTCAGCACAAGAATCTTGTAGTTTATTGGCCCTTTTTGGGCCAATTTCTAGCTCTTTAAAGTTCCCTGTATAAAAATCTGCTTTGGCTCGGTTTTTCCCTTGTTCCTACTCAGCAACAGCTCCTCGTGGTCCTGCAGAATGGTGGTAGCGGCAGAGAAATAAAAAGAGTGACTGCTTTCAAGATTTAAGCATAATTTAATGTTACTACTAGTGCAAAAGCCTTTCCTCACCGAAAAGCGAGTTTAAACTGCTGATTTTCCTGTTTTAAGCCTCTTTTTTGTGTTTTCTCATACCTGCACTTGTAAAAGTTTGTTTGTTTGAATTTAACTTTTGAGGCTGCCCACTCAAGTGCACTAGCCTATGTTTAGAATTTACTGTAATTTTCCTGCTGTTTTTATGAAAAAAAAGAAAAAAAAAAAAAATCCTTGCTTCCCGCCTTTCCTGACCTAGAATAGTCCCTTATACAGGCATTGCTGTATTGTGGACTTTTGTAGTTTATTGTCCATGTTGAGATTTGGCTCTTTGGTTCCTGTATAAAAACCTGCTTTTGGTTTTTTGTTCCTACTCAGCAACAGCTCCTCGTGGTCCTGCAGAGTGGTGCTAGCAGAGGAAATGAAAAGTGTGACTGCTTTTCAAGATTTAAGGGAGTATATAATTTACTGTTACTACCTGTAACTGAAAATCTTTCCTCACGGAAAGTGGAAAGTTTAAACTGCTGATTTACCTGTTTAAAGACTGTTTTTTGTGTTTTCTCATACCTGCACTTGTAAAAGTTTGTTTGTTTGAATTTATCTGTTGTTGCTGCCCAATCATGTGTGCTACCTGTGTTTAGAATTTACTATACTTTTCCTGCTGTTTTTCTGAAAAAAAAAAAAAATCCTTGTTTTCTTCCATTTCTGACCTAGAATAGTCCCTTATACAGGTATTTCTGTATTTTGGACTTTTGAATAGTTCCTGTGTTGCCCATTTCCTTACTTGGTTAGAAGGAAGCTTGTTTGTTCAGCAGTGGGAGTGGGGAGCTTTGAGCAGCCTATCTGTCCTTGGAGGAGTGACCTCAGCACAAGAATCTTGTAGTTTATTGGCCGTTTTGGTCCAATTTCTAGCTCTTTAATGTTCATTGTATAAAAATCTACATTGGCGTGGTTTTTCAATTGTTCATACTCAGCAACAGCTCCCCGTTGTCCTACAGAGTGGTGCTACCAGCAGAGAAACTAAAAGAGTGACTGCTTTCAAGATTTAAGTATAATTTACTATTACTACCTGTGTGACCATCTTTCCTCACTGAAAAGTGAGTTTAAACTGCTGATTTACCTGTTTTAAGCCTGTTTTTTGTGTTTTCTCATACTTACACTTTTAAAAGTTTGTTTGTTTGAATTTAACTGTTGAGGCTACCCACTCAAGTGGGCTAGCCTCTGTATTGAATTTACTGTACTTTTCCTGCTGTTTTTCTGAAAAAAAAGAAAAAAACAAAAACATATCCTTGTTTTCCTGTATTTCCCTGATCTAGGAGATAGGGCCATTAGTACAGGCATTGCTGTATTATGACTTTTGGATAGTTCCTGTGTTGCCCATTTCCTTACTTGGAAAGAAGCAGCAGCTTTTGTTCCACCAGTGGGAGTGGGAGATTTGATCCTCTGTCATTGAAGAGTGACTCCTCAGTAATAAGAACTTGTAGTTTATTATCGTTTGGGATTCAATTTCTTTTAGCTTTTTGTGTGTCTCTATAAAAATCCGCTTTGGTGCGTTTCTTTCCTTTGTTCCTACTTCATAGTAATAGCTCCCAGGGTCCCAGAGGAAAAAGTAGCAGCAGAGAAACAAAAGAGTGACTGCTTTCAAGATTTAAGTATATAATTTAATGTTACTACTAGTGCGAAAAGCCTCTTCCTCACCAAAAGTGAGTATAAACTGTTTGATTTACCTGTTTTAAGCCCTTTTTTTGTAAGTTTTCATACCTTGCACTTGTAAAGTTTGCTCATTTTGAATTGACCCTGAGGCTGCCCACCTGGCGCGCTAGCCTGTGTTTAGAATGCACTGTACTTTTCCTGCGGTTTTTCTTGAAAAGAAAACAAAAAAAAATCCTTGCTTCCTAATCTTTCCCTGATCTAATAGTCCCTTATACAGGCATTGCTGTATTCTGGACTTTTGAATAGTTCCTGTGTTGCCCATTTCCTTACTTGGATAGAAGGCAGCTTCTTTCTTCAAAAGTGGGAGAGGCGAGATATGAGCAGCCTTCTGTGTTTGGAGGAGTGACCTCACCACAAGAATCTTGTAGTTTATTGGCCGTTTTGGGCTAATTTCTAGCTCTTTAAAGTTCCCTGTATAAAAAACCTCTTTGTTGCAGTTTTTAGCTTTTTCCTACTCAGCAACAGCTCCTCGTGGTCCTGCAGAGTGGTGGTAGCAGCAGAGAGTGACGTTTTAAAGTTTGTATAATTTACTTTTTTTTTTTTTTTAAAAAAAAACTTTTT
>NW_025057404.1:0-5855 GCF_019279795.1 Protopterus annectens | reverse complement strand
AAAAAGACCTTACACTAAATCCTCTAACCAGCCTCATGCCTTACGACAGTATTTATAATTCTCTGTCTCTACACTATAAATTCTTCAAACTTTTCCAGCTCTTTTTCATTTTTGACCTCCAATAATCCCATATATATACCTTTGCAATTTTAAAATAAAAAAACTGCATATCTTTTCCACGTCAAAATTTCCACACGCTTCATTATTTTCTATCTCTTAGCTCTTTCCCATCTTTTGTAGATTGGAAGTCTGATGAACTCTTTCTTCTTCCAGTGTACCACCCTCCTCTCACCACTAGGTTGCAGCATCCACTCATTCATTGTGACTGCAAAGTTTTAAACAAAAAAGACCTACACTAAATCCTCTAACCAGCCTCCTCCTCACATGGCTGGTCTGTTCTCACCCACCCTATGAGAGGGATTGCTGGTTGATCCCAGTAGTCCCATATGTATACCTTTTGTATTTTTTTGAAATAAGAAAGTGCTAAACTGTGCATGTGCCTCTACCTGGCTGTAGCATTTTCCCAACTTCAGGTAATACTGACTGTTTTTCTGTTTTTCTGCCTTCCTACTTTTGTCATCTGCTTTAAAGAACTTTCTTCTTCCAGTGTAGCACCCTCCTCTCACCACTAGGTGGCAGCATACACCCATTGATTGGGACTGCAAAGTTTAAAACAAAAAAACACCTGCAGTTAATCCCTTAATCAGACTCATTCCTTATGTACAGTATTTATAATTCTCTCTGCCATGCACTATAGATTCTTTAGATTTTGCCACCTCTTTCTCATTTTTCCATCCAGCAATCCCATATGTATACCTTTGCAATTTCTAAAATAAGAATATTTTAAACTGCATACCTACTCCCTGGCTGAAGCACCTTTCCAACTGATTGTTTTACTGGACTTTTTCTTGGCTTTTCCAGCTCTGTAGATTCAAGTCTTTACAAACCTTTTTCTACCAGTGTAATGCCACCTCCTCTCTCACTTTAGGAGGCAGCATGCACCCATGATTGTGACTGTGTTTAAACAAACAAAAAAACTGCAGTAAATTTTAACAATTCTCATGCCTTATGCATTGCATTTATAATTCTCTCTGCCCTACACTGCAGATTCTTTTGACTTTTCCACCTCTTTCTTATTTTTTCCCTCCAACAACTACAGATGCATAATTTCTTTGGTACTTTTCAAACTGTGAAAGTTCTATGCTGTTTATCTTTTCCCTGGCAGTTGCACCTTTCCAACTTCAGGTCACCGAGTGCTTTCTGGAATTTTTCTTTGCTCTTCCCACTTTCTACAATTGAGTCTTGATAAACCCTTTTCTTCCAGTGTACCACCCTCCTCCCGCCACTAGGTGGCAGCATACACACATTGTGACTGTAAACTTTAAAACAGAAAAGACCTGCAGTAAATCCTCTAACCAGGCTCATGCCCTAAATATTCTTACCCACCAGATCAGATTCTGCAGACTTTTTCACCCTTCTTCAAAATCCCAGAGGTATATCTTTGCAATTTTTGAAATAAGAAAGTTCTAAACTGCATACCTTCTCCCCTGGCTGTAGCACATTTCCAACTTCAGGTCACTGAGTGTTTTTCAGGACTTTTTATTGGCTCTTCCCGCTCTGTAGATTCAAGTCTTGACGAACCTTTTTCTCCCAGTGTACCACCGTCCTCGTGCCACTAGTTGGCAGCATGCACCCACTGATTGTGACAGTAAAGTTTAAAACAAAAAAGACTCCCACCAGTCCCCAACAAATTATATTTATAATTCTCTGTGCCCTACACTATAAATTCTGCAAACTTTTCCAGCTCTTTCTCATTTCTTCCCTCCAATAATCCCATATCTATACCTTGGCAATTTTTAAAATAAGAACGTTCAAAACTGCATACCTTCTCCCAGGTTTGTCACCTTTCCAAATTCAGGTCACTAATTGTTTCTCTCTACCTTTTCTTGGCTCTTCCCGCTCTGTAGATTCCAGTCTCGATGAACCTTCTTCTTCTAGTGTGCCACCTTCTTTTCACCACTAGGTGGCAGCATACACCCATTGATTGTGGCTGCAAAGTTTAAATCAAAAAACACCTGCAGTAAATCCCTTAATCAGACTCATACCTTATGTACTGTATTTATATTTTTTTTCTGCCATGTACTACAGATTCTACAGATTTTGCCCCCTCTTTCTCATTTTTCCATCCATAATCCCATATGTATACTCTTTGTAATTTCTGAAATAAGAATGTTTTAAACTGCATACCTCCTACCACGCTGTAACGGCATTGCAACTTCCAGACACTGAATGCTTTGCGGGATTCATTCTTGGCTCTTCCACTGTAGATTGACTTAAAAAACCCTTTTTTCTACCAGTGTACCCCCCTGGCGTCTCCACTAGGTGGCAGCATCCCATGATTGTGACTGTAAATTTTAAAAAAAAAAAGACCTGGAGTAAATCCTCTAACCACTCTTTTTCTATTTTTTAATTCTTTTGCCCTACACAATTTTTGGGATTTTCCACCTCTTTCTTAATTTTCCTCCAATAACCCCATGCTTTTGCAATTTTAAATAAGAAAGTTCTAACTGTTTTTCCTGGCTGTAGCCCCTTTCCAACTTCAGGTCACTGATTGTTTTTCTGGACTTTTTTTTGGCTCTTCCCGCTCTGTAGATTCAAGTTTTGAAAAACCCTTTTTTCTTCCAGTGTACCACCTCCTCTCTCCACTAGGTGGCAGCATACATGATTGTGACTGTAAAGTTTAAAACAAAAAGACCTGCAGTAAACCCTCAAACCATCATGCCTTATATTGTATTTAAATTTCTCTCTCCTACACTCAGATTTGCACTTTTCCACCTCTTTTTTTTCCCTCCAATCATCCTATATGTATACATTTGAATTTTTTTAAATAAGAAAGTTCTAAACTGCATCTTTTCCTGGCGGGCACCTTTCCAACTTCAGGTCACTGATTGTTTTCTGGACTTTTCTTGGCTCTTCCATTTGTAGATCAGTCTTGATGAACCTTTCCCAGTGTACCACCCCCTCTCCCCCAAGGTAGCAACATACACCCATTGATTGTGACTGTAAAGTTTAAAACAAAAAAGACATGCAGAAAATCCTCTAACCAGACTCATGCCTTGTGTATTGTATTTATAATTCTTTCTCTCTGCCCTAGACTACAGATTCTGCAGACTTTTCCACCTATTTCTCGTTTTTTTCCCTCAAATTATCCCAGATATATACTTTTGCAATTTTTGAAATAAGAAAGTTCTAAACTGCATACCTTCTCCCTGGCTGTAACACCTTTCCAGCTTCAGGTCACTGATTGTTTTTCTGAACTTTTTATTGGCTCTTCCCGCTCTGTTGATTTGAGTCTAGATGAAATGTTTTCTTCCAGAGCACCACCCTCCTCATGCCACTAGGTGGAAGCATGCACCCACTGATTGTGACTGTAAAGTTTAAAACAAAAAAGACCTGCACAAAATCGTCTAACTAGCCTCATGCCTTACGTATTTTTTATAATTCTCTGTGCCCACTATAAATTCTGTGGACTTTTCCACTCTTTATCTTTTTTCCTCCAATAATCCCATATGTATCCCTTTGTTTTTGAAATAAAAACTGCATAGCTTTTCCCTGTCTGTAGCACCTTTCCAACTTCAGGTCACTGATTGTTTTTCTATACTTTTTCTTGGCTCTTCCCACTCTGTAGATTCAAGTCTCAATGACCCTTCTTCTTCTTCCAGTGTACCACCTTCCTCTCACCACTAGGTGGCAGCATACAACCATTCATTGTGACTATAAAGTTTAAAAAAATACCTGCAGTAAATGCTCTAACCAGTCTCATGCCTTACGAATTGTACTTATAACTCTCTGTGGCCTACACTACAGATTCTGTGGACTTTTCTAACTCTTCCTCATTTTTCCCTCCAATAAACCCATATGATTACCTTTGCAATTTCTGAAATAAATGAAAAAAGATATGCTTTTTTTTAAAATTCAGGTTGATTTTTTTGGGCTTTTTTTCTTATTTTCTCTTATCTTAGATTTATTCTTTTTAAATTTCGTCACAGTTTTTCTCTGCCCCCTGGGTGGCATATGTACTAAAAATTAAACTAAAATACAGAAAATCAAATCCACTCATGACCTTTTAATGCTCACCAATTCATTACTTTCTATTTAAATAAAAGTATACATATATTTTCAAGAAATAGAAATCATCTGAATCTTTCATTGAGTTAAAACTCACTCCTGAGTAGTTTTCAGGTATTTTGTTTTGAACTTCTCTCCCTTTGGTTGTTGTCCATCTTGTAGATTATAAGGAAAATTCAACTAATCCACACTAAGAGCACCCATTGACCTATTAAATCTTCCCAAGAATATGCAGTTTTTTCTTATTTCAAAAATTTCATATACATACTTTTTTAAAATAAAAGTAAACCTCAAATTTTTATCTTATAAATCTCCCATATCTGATTTTTCTGCATGTTTTTATTTTAAACTTTGCAGTCACAATCCTCTGCCACCTATTTGAATTACACTGATTTGTCTTCACCTTAAACCATCCACTACTGAAATTTGGGAAAAATCCACAGCTAGGTATGCATTTGAATTTCTATTTATTGCAAATACATATTATTGAATCTAAAAGATCTACAGAATCAGTATTGTAGTGTTATAAATATAATACTTAGATACTGGTTTTTTCAGTAATTTTGTTTTCTTTTCACAATCAATATTATGCTGACATCTTAAATACTAAATTCAATAACTCAAATCTTATCAAAGTTTAAATCAGTGACCTCTTGAAGACTTTCAGATTTTTTTGAACTTTTCTTCTTTTTCTCAATTTTTGGGAATAATTCACAGAATCTTTGTTAGTGTATAAATTAAAGCATGACTGGTTAAACTCTAAAATTACAGTTACAAAAAAGTATGCTGCCACTTATATGTACTTTTTGTATGTATAATTTTATCTCCCCTACACTACAGATTATGTAAACTTTTTCACCTCTTTCTCATTTTTTCCATCCTTTAATCCCATATGCCATTTTTGAAATAAGAAAGTTCTAAACTGCATACCTTCTTCCTGGCTGTAGCACCTTTAAAACTTCTGGCCACTAATTGTTTTTCTGGACTTTTTCTTGGCTTTTCCTGTTCTGTAGATTTGTGTCTCCATGAACCTTCCACTTCCAGTGTACCATCATCCTGTCATCAGTAATTGGCATCATACACCTATTCATTGTGATTGTAAAGTTTAAAAGAAAAAAGACCTGCAGTAAATCCTATAACCAGTCTCACGCCTTATGTATTATATTTATAATTCTCTCTGCCCTACACTACATATTCTGTGGACTTTTACACCTCTTTTTCATTTTCCATCCAATAGCCCCATGTTTATACCTTTGTAATTTTTGAAATAAGAAAGTGCTAAACTGCATGCCTTCTCCCTGGCTGTAGCATCCCTCCAACTTCAGGTCACTGATTGTTTTTCTGAACTTTTTCTTGGGTCTTACCACTCTGTAGATTCTAGTCTCCATGAACCTTTTTCTTCCAGTGTACCACCCTGCTCTTGCCACTTGGTGGCAGATACACTCATTGTTTGTGAGTGAAAAGTTTAAAAAAAAGACCTGCAGTAAATCCTCTAAACAGGCTCATGCCTTCCATATTGTATTTATAATTCTCACTCTGCCCTACACTACAGATTCTGCAGACTTTTCCACCTCATTCTCATTTTTATCCTTCAAAATTTCCCAGATGTATACTTTGGCAATTTTTGAAATATGAAAGTTCTAAACTGAATACTTTTTAAATGGCTGTAGCACCTTTCCAACTTCAGGTCACTGACTGTTTTTCTGGATATTTTATTAGCTCTTCCC
>NW_025057403.1:0-6904 GCF_019279795.1 Protopterus annectens | reverse complement strand
TCCTATCACCAACTTGAAGTAGTTATCACATAGGAAACTGTAGGAGAACTGTAGTGTGTATTTTCTGCAGCTATTAGAAATGTACAGCATATGTATTGGTATTTGAAGGTTTTAAATTTATATTTTTTTCACCCTACCCTATAACCACATATAATCCATTCCACGTGAAATTGGTATGTGCAATCACAATTAACACCCCTGGACATTTGTCCTGTTGGGTCATACATATTTGCATGTACATTGATGCATCTGCCCTGTTCATACATCCAAACCTGATGGCCTGTTGCCATCAATCAACCCTGCATGTTGTTGGACTGTGTATTGCTGTTCAAATTATGCATGTGTTATGTGTACTGTTCAATGGTTTGAATATCTGGGTGTTTGGTTAATGTGAATACTAATGCATGCTGTTACAACTAATTGTGAATGGTATTGTATGTTACTAACCCAAACTGTCATGACATAATGCAAAACATGGGGGCGACAGGAAGGGGGTTCCAGGGGACCCACCTCTCCCCTCAGCTGGCGAGTGCACCTGGCAGTAGTGCCCAGGCGGACCCCCCCCGGTGGCCCTGTGCCACCTGCGGGTGGAAGTGGTGCGGGGGATGGGGCTTGCCCCCCTCTGCAAGCATGGCTGGAGGAGAACCACCACTCACCCTCCGAGCATCCGGACTGGGGTGCGTGGGAGATCCGGGAACTGTTCTTGGGCCCCCCGCCAGCTTGAGGCACAGGTGGCACAACAAACGGGCATGCCTGCTGCCCAGCCTACACCGCCCACAGCACACCCCTGCCCTGGGCAGTGAAGGCACAGTGGCAACTCCCCATGGGTGGGGATCTCAGTTCCACTGTTGCCATCTGTGGGCTCATGGGCTCTGGATATCCAAACATCCGTCCCCGTCAATTGTGTAAACCCCCCCCCCCCGCGTCAAACACCGCCCCTGTATGCATCTTGTTTGTCTTGTCTGTTGTCCTACCCAACCTACCTCCCCAGCTATACCGATTTCCCGTACCTGACATACCACTCTCACCTAAAAAAAAGGGGCACTCTGTCCCCAAAAAAAAATTACCCCCCAAACATAGCTCCCCTTTTCGCACACTTGTCTGCTGGACATGGAAACTTCAATTACAATTGGCTGTACAACAAGTATTATTGTTGTCCTTAACCTCTCTCAGGGTGGAAGGTTTCAAATGTCACACCAAATTACAAACATATGCACAGCTGTTGCTGATGAAGAAATGGGCAGCTATGAGCCTTGCCTACATCCCTTCTGCAAAACCCAAGCTTGTTTCCCTACTGTCTTACCCTCTTTGTGACCCCTTTTTCACCACTTTCTTTTCTCCCCATTTTCATTTCTTTCAAAGAAAATGGGTGGGTGGAGTAAGCATTTTTAAGCAGTTGTAAGCGGGGGGCATGGAGTTGAACGCCAGGCATGCGGGAGCCCCAAAAAACCAGCGCTAACCGGTTACAACTGCTTAAAAGTGCCTTAGTCACTCTGAATGACAGGTCCTGTAGTCTCCCAAAGCAAAATAAAATCCCACTGTCAGTCCCGAACCCAGGACCTTGAAAACAGTAGTCTGCATAACTTACCACTAAGCCATGACTGTTATATAATAACATTGTGCTATAAAAATATATCATGTAATAGTAGGAATGAATGTAAAGGGAATATAGGATGTGTAGTACACAAAGCATGTCATGTATATTTACTGTCAAATCTAGTGGATTTCTATAATAGTAGTGTGTGAACAGAAACAGCCATGCTAGTTGGTAGCTAGTAGGTAATAATGTCACTGTAGCACCTTGCAAGCCACACACATACTCACAGCAGGATAATCACTGCCCATACCCCACAACCTTTACAGGAACACATCCAGACCAAGTAATAAAATATGTGGAAAAAGGGGCCAAAACAGGGACACATTCCAAATAATGTTACAACAAACTTAGACAGTTCAGAGAGTAACAGGTTTGCATTTGTGGATGTTTGGAAGGGTATGAAGTCTGAAACTTAAATGTTTGTCACTATATTCTGACTTGAGCCCAGAGTGATTTGCCAGAAAAAGGTGTGCATGAGATATTGACCAAAATATGAGGCAGAAATGTGGACAACCTGCAAATATCTGTACACCTGAGAGGTCTGACACTGCCATATTTGAATAGTTAAGACCCCAGACATAGCAACAGTGACTGAGTTACAGGGATCCCCCACAGACTCCATGTGAAATGTACAAACAGTAGGCAGAAAGGTTTTAAAAAGCAATGGTAACTATGGAGTCCTGAAAGTATGCACCACTTGCATGGCAGAAAAAGTGTAGTAATACATATGCTCATGCTATCCCACAGTCACAACTGCAGCACACCAGACAATTTAATGGGTGTACCCCACTGATATGTACCATTCCATGAGGCAGATAACAGATGCACCTGAGAGTCTCTGGGGCCTGGTCAGCAGCATACTCAAATACCCTAATAGATGTCAAGGCCCACACCATGGCCAGACCACACTGCATGCTGTAACACCCTGGCAGATATAGCAAGCATTCCAAGGTGTGAATGTACATGGAAAATAGGAAAGCCACAGCAGCACACTACAGTCAGGACACCTAGCAGGCATACAAGTAGTGACTGTAAAGGGCAAATATTGAAGCCATAGCAACAAAGTGCAAGAGCCACTGCTATACCAAATTACACCACATGTCCCACAGGAAAGCACACACACCCACATTAACAGTAGTAGTAGTCTTAGGTGTCAGTGTACATACACACTTAGTACAGGAAACTGGAGAAATGAATGGAGAAATGTTAATCTACAACACAGCCGGAAATATGAGAGAGATACTAACCTTTACACTCACAGAACAGTGTCCACAGCATACCAGCATGGTCCCTGCCCTTAAAATCTGAAAGGGCTTTCCTATCTCACATACCTTTTATAGCACTGTCCTGAAATCACAGTGAGAACTGCAGTCAGTACACAACTGGCTGCATGCAATTAGCAAATGCTGGCTAACAATTGGTGCAGAGGCCATCACATGGACATATGCAGATACCTACAAAGCATGCTGTACTCCCAGTCCACACATGCAATACTTTCATTGCACCCTGTGGAGGTAGTGGGGAGAGAGAGAGAGAGAGAGACAGAGAAAAAAAATTTAAAAATACACAAACAAAACTGGTCAGCCGACCTGAAAGCTGACAACTGGGAAGTGGAGCAGCAGGACACAAAAACCCGAGGGGAACACAAGCAGCTGTGACAAACACAGGTAATGTAAAGTAATACTATAAAAGTCTACATACTGTGAACCCTCCATATGTGTCATTGGTCTGTATCCATATGTATATGAAGATGTGCAAAGGGCAGGGGACATACAGCAACTATCAGTGAAGGCTGTACATACATTTGTATGTGAGAGCATCTATGTGCACATATCAATGTAGGTTGAATGTAGGTTGTAGTGCAATGTACAAAGTAGGTTTCACAGTTATGTATGTTTAGCAGTATGTTAGTGTGTGTATACAGTTTTGTAAACAAACATGTTGATATACCTATCTATCATATGGATAAAATGTATGTCAATTTTTATGTATGTTTTATATATATATATATATATATATATATATATATATATATATAATAAAAACAGACAGATCTGACTATCTACAGGTATGACTGCATATGACGACCTCACACCCCCCCTGTCCCACCCCCTCTGTCACTCTCACCCCCTCTCTGTCCCCACCCCTCTCTCCAAAATATATAGCAAATATGTACATCAAAATATATATTGTATATTTTAAAAAATATATATATATATATATATAGAGAGAGAGAGAGAGAGAGAGATGTAGTATATATTCTGAGTGAGGCACATGTGTACAGATGTATTGCAACAGGTGCCTGGTGACAAAGGCATGGAGTGAACACCAGTGTCAAAACTGGAGTACCATACCCCATTTCAAATCACCTACACCAGTAACCACCAGATATGTGATTGGCTGCCCACCACTGCATGTGTCAGAGGTGAACAGGGTCATAAATGTGTACAATAGTCCCCCCAATGATATTCAGTGGCACACTATTCCCGGAATACCTGCACATGGTATGTGTCAGCAGACATGGTGTGTCAGCTATGGACATGTAGGTCAGTGTACCCCCCCACACCACATAATGGCTGCCATGGTATGTACCTCACATGACAGCTACAGATATGGAGAAGGACACAGTGACATGTACAACACTGTGACAATGCACTCAAACACATTACCAATGCACAGTGACTGACAACACCACAGAGTACACACATACTAGCCACATAGAGGTTACCACTCCTGGATTTACATACTTAAGTCACACCCATGACAGATGTCCAACAACCATAGTAACACCTCACACCATCCACAACCTAAATGACTGCTGTGTGTCATCCATACCACTGCAATAGACAGCACATGGTGGAGGTACAGGTTCCTACCCACAGATAAGACATACCCTGCAATAAACCACACAGTGTTAAGAAGCAAGACTCCCCATGAGTACATGTCACACATACCCCTGCTGAATGTTAGTCAGATAGGTAATATGCCATATGAGTCACCCTGTGTAACTGTTTGACAGCAGCAGGTACCATCACATCACGTGTCACAATGGTCAGGGTAGCAGAACAGTATGCTGCTGTAGTCCCAGGGGCAATAGCATATTGTATAGTATTGTATTGTATTGTATTGGTATGTAGAGGTGCCTCCTTCGTGGAGTGGAACCACTGCTGCTGTGCGCCAGTGTACAGGTACATATCCTGTAGTCAGGCTAGTGTTACATAGCACTTCTATATGTGTGTTTAGCTCCTCTTGGAATTCATGTAGCATGCAACCGGGGATACCATCAGGTCCCATTCATGTTGTGTATTCTGCTTTCCTGAGGGCGGCTCTCACCTGGACATCTGTGATGACAGGGAGGTTACAGTCAGCTGGGATAACTATGTCTTATTTTTGGGGAGAGGGAGGGGGGAAACCTGCACTGAACATGTCTGCCACAATGTTGCCAATATGTGTGGGTTCAGTGAATTATTTGTTGTTGTGTACTAACTATGAGCATAGTGGATGGATTCTGACCAGGTTGCTAACATAACTGAAAAAGGTCTTGTGGTTATCTATAGTGTCCCTGTTGATTTTCCTCTCAAAGTTGCCCATGGATGTTTGTATGAGGGAAAATAGATCCTTACTAGTGCTTCTCAGACATGCCTTCCCTTTATGGAATTATGCTCTGTCTTGCAGTAGCTTCTATTTTTTTTTAATACAATCTGTCTATGGCTGGGGTTCACCAGACAGGATGCTGTCCCTTTGTGGAGAGTGGCTTGGTCATATATGGGATTGCATGATCCATGCATTTTCGGAGATGTCCATAGAAATAATTTGTGAAGGGGTCAGCATTGTGGGTTGTGTCTTCTACTGCCCCAGTGGGCTGAAAGGATACCATGTCACTGTTACAAAAGTGTAAAGTTTGCATTTGCAATGTTATTCGCTATAGTCATTTGTGCTGGTGGTGGAGGTGGGATATGTATATCCAGGGCAGGTGGTTGTGGTCAGCTCACAGTAGGTGATGATGTAGCCCATACAGTACCTAGATACAAACCCCCAGAGTGAGGAGGTGCTCTGGACATGAATCAGTGTTTTGACTGCTGGGGTTTGGTAGTATGTCATATGGAGTGTGCCATGTAGTGTTGCACAGTTGCTGGCTGAGCACTGATACCTGGCCATTTACATGTGTACCCACCAATAGACAGACAGATGCTATATACGTGAGATATGTCGTATCATAACAGTCGAGTAGCATGTGTAGTATGTGTGCCAAATTCTGCTGACATATATTGCTGATATCATGTTATTTCCTTTTTCAGGGCCATGGCTCACCCATGCAATCCAGCTTACTCTGCAGCTGAGGATGAGGAGATACACCAGAGCCTGGTGCGGGATTATGCAATACTCTTTTCCCGCACCAGCCAGAATCAGCAGGAGAGGGCTGCACTGTGGCAAAACCTGGTCCGTCGGGTAAATGACATAGGCACGCATAATAGGACATATGAGCAGGTACGACATCACTGCAGTGATTTAATCAGAAATGTCCGTCAGCGTGCATCGGATATCCACAGGAAACAGGTCGCCACAGGTGGTGGGGTGGCTGCACATCCCCCACTCACCACACTGGAGGGACTACTCATGAGTGTAGTGGCTCCAGCCCGCCAACAACAACAGCAGCAGCAGACATGCATTATGATGGAGGCTGGAGCCACGCAGCAGCAAGACTATGACCGTGCAGGTAATATGTCATATGTATAGTTGACTGTTGTGTACACTGGTAGTTAATGCATGTGTGAAGTGTGTCCTTGGTTTGTAGCTGTCATCATAGTATTTAATGTGCAAGTGTGATATCCTCAATATCAGCAGCTGACCTGTGAAAAGCGACTGTTGTACGACTGACCTGTATCATACTCAGTAACAATGGCACAGTTGTGCCCACTGACATTAGTTTCCTCACTTCTGCAGGTCCCTCCGGTGTAACAGCAATGCAGCCTATCCATGCTGGTGAGTGTGTATTAACAATACCTTTAATAGTCTTGATAGTAATAGTAATATTAGGTTCACTGAGTAGTGCTCTGTGTATGCATACAGGTGTGTCAGTGTCTGTGTGTTGATATCACGCATACTGAGTAGTGTACAACTGTGTGCAACTGTGCATGTGTGCACCTGTGCATCTGTACATGTGTGCACCTGTGCATGTGTGGATGTGTGCATCACTGGTAATATTGTGTAGACATTGTAAACTGTGTGTTTCCTCACAGGTTCTGTGCTGCTCTGGTGTCATGCAGCAGGAACCTGAATCAGGTGCCATGGTACTGATAATGTGAC
>NW_025057402.1:0-5435 GCF_019279795.1 Protopterus annectens | reverse complement strand
CAAAAAATCCTCAGTCTTTTCTTGCCCCAGATGTCAGAAGGCCCAAAAAGAAAGGCCACCCAAAAACAGAATACTTCCCCAAAAAAACATGTACAAAACAGCTCCCACCCAAACCATACAACCAAAACAAAGAGGGAAGGAGGGTTGACTGCAGCAATGTGGATCTTGAACATCTACATTTATGGTAGGTACAAAACTGTACTATGTTCTTCATCTCACATTGCTGCAGTCCTTACATATGGGTAGAATCCCAAAGCAGAGGTAAAGGGAGGATGGCAAAATCATAAAGCATTGGGAGCTGCCAAAATGCCCTGTAAAATTGCAGTGGCAAATCCAGCCCTAGATTTAGAATAAAGAGGAAGGTGGTAATGTTTAAAAAAAGTATGAGCTGAACTCCGAGTGGCTCCTACCAAAATATCTTTTGTAGCTACACCCCTTAGAAAGGCTGTAGAAGTGGCAGTAGCCCTAGTGGAATGAGGCGATTCCAGCTGGAATCTCCTTACCATGATGGGAATAACAGAAAGCAATACAAAACCAATCCACTTAGAAATAGTTTGTTTTGAAACAGGTTTTCCCTGAGAACCCAAAGCAAAAGAAACAAACAACTGCTGAGACTGCTGAACCCTTTAGTTCTGCTCAAAAAAAACGCAACTGCCTGTGAATATCCAAAGTGTGCAAAATTTTTCCCCCCTTTATTTTGGGGTTTGCAAAAAAGTAGGCAAATGAATATTTTTTAAGCCAATGAAACCATTTTAAAAAAGGAAATTAGCCAAAAATTATCCTTTGAAAATTAAAAGGCCCTGAAAGGGCCTGTAATTCAGAAACCCTTCTTGCAGAGGTAAAAAAAAAAGCAGTCTTCCATGAAAAAAATATTTAACTCGCAGTAGCTGCAGGCTCAAAAGGTTGGGTAATTTTTTCCAACACAAAATTGAGATCCCAAGCAGGAGTAGGAGCTCTACGGGGGTCTTATGTTCTTTGCCCTCTAAGAAATTGCTTAAACAAAGGATGAGAGAAAATGGAGGGTCACAGTCATAGTGAGCAGAAATGGCTGCAGCATAAACCCTTTTAGAGGAGAAAGACAAACCTTGTCCAATAACTCAGTAAGATATTGAAGAGAAACATTTAAAATTTAGGCTTGGAAACATCAAAGTCCTTTGCTTTGCTCCAAAAAAAATCTCCTCCATTTATCAGCAAACTTTCCTTGTACTAGGCCTTCTGGCCTCCAAAATAACATTCAAAACTTGTTGTGGAAGCTGAGCCCCTCCAGGGAAAACAGAATATGCCAGGCTGTTAGATGCAGAGACTGAATTGACATTGAGGAAATGATTGCCTCCTGAGAAAAAGGTGGGAATCAAGGCAAAGGCCATGGAGGCTCCTACAAACTCCTCAGAGTGGGTACCAGTGCTGTCGAGGCCAATCTGGAGCTATTAAAATCATGGATGGCTTGTCTTGTCTGACCTTAAAGAGTACCTTTGGGAGGAGAGGCAGAGGTGGAAAGGCATAAAATGAAGATTGCTCCAACTGAATGATAGAGCATCCACTTCCAAGCTGTGGGATGAAACTTTTGTGCAAAACTTTGGCAACTGGTAATTTAGTGGAGAAGGAACAGATCTATGTCTGGAGTTCCCCATAACACTGTCAATTTTAAATACATGAGGATCCAATTTCCACTCGTGGGGGGTCCACTATTTGTCTGCTCAACACATCTGCTAAGGAGTTCTGTGCTCCTGGCAGAAACCTTGCCTGAAGATTGAGGTGTAAACTGAGAGCAGTCTCCCACAAAATCATTGCTTGCCCGCAAAGAGGGAAAAATGGGTTCCCCTTGCTTGTTGATGTACCACATGACAGTTGTGTTGTCTGTTTGAATCAACACCTGCCCTGGGGAAGTAAATCCTTGAAAGCCATCAATGCAAATTGGACTGCTAACATCTCCTTCAAGTTGATATGAAATGTTGAAGTCTGGCAGGCCAGTCTTGAAACCCCTTTTCCATTGAGGTGTGCTCCCCCAAACCTTGTCGAGGCATCTGTCGTTAGAATCTGACTCGCCTCTGGCGGGTCACAGAGAGTCCCTTGTTTAGGTGACATTCCTGAGCCCACCACAAAAATTCCTTTGAATGCAAGGTATTATTGAATGACAGTGTCCAGATCTTGGCAGTGTTTTGTCCATACATTTTGAGATACCATTAGCTTCCTCATATGCAGTTTGGCATTGGGAAGCACCAGAATACAAGATGCCATGAACCCCAAGGCTTGAAGGACTGTCCTTGCAGTCAGCCTGGACTGTAGAGACAATTGATGGAAGTAAAGAGAAGATTCTTTGTTTGTCCGGGGTCAAAAGGCCATCTGGGAAGCTGTATTCAGTCTCACACCCAGAAAGCACATGTCCTGAGAGGGTACTAGACTGGACTTTGTTTCGCTCACAGAATACCCTAGGCATCTTAACACTGCCATCACATACTGAATGATGAAGAATTTCCCCTTTCTTGACCCAGAATCAGGCAATCGCCAAATAAGGATAAATTTGTATTCCTTTTAAACCTGAAGGCTATCACTGGAGCCAGAACCTTTGTGAACCCCCAGTAGATAAGCCAAAGGGCAATGCAGAGAACTGATAATGTAAATCCCAAAAACGCAGGTCCCTCCTGCAACTGGGCCTGATAGGAACATGAAGTAAGCCTTTTTGAGATCCAGTGATCTTTGCCCACAGAGGTAAAAGCTGTTGTAACGTCAACATTTTGAATTTTGGAATGTCCAGGTAGTGTTGAGGATAGATAAATCCAAAATTGGTCTCCACGTTTTCCCCTTTTTTTGGTACTAGAAACAGGCGAGAATAAAATCCTAGGCCCACTTCTGACAGAGGCCCGGCTGTATAGCCCCATTTGAAGAAGTAAAAAATTGTTGTGAGCCTCTACCTTTGCTGAGGAGGAACGCGGCATGCCTTTGAAAGGAGGCAAGTATGGAAATAAAACTTGTACCTCGGTTATAATGTCCAATACCCATTTGTCTTTGGGGGACTAAAAGTTTTGCTTGAAGAGTGCCAACTTTTCCCCCCAAAGGAGCTGCCAGGCAAGAAGAATCTGGCAGCTGAAAATGCAGGTCATGGGACCTGTTTAGGGAAGGACTTGCCCCTACCCTCTCCTGAAAATTGTGCAGGTGAACTCCTGTTCTAGGCCTGAAAGACTCTGAGCTCTGCCCCCACCACGCCTAGATCTACCCCTAGACTGAGAATCAGAAGAAGGGTACGCCCCCCCTTAGAGGCCAATTTCTACTAAACTTTGGAGGCTGCACCTGCAAAAAATCTTTACCAGGCTGCAAAGACTTAGCGTTGTCTTCCATTTTCTTCAATACCGACTCCACAGGGGGACCAAACAAACTTCAGACTGTAAAGGAGCATCCAAAATTCTATTTTTAACATGCTCAGACAAATTCTGACCCTTTAACCCCGGGGGAAGAACTGAACCAGTGGCAGCCACCCTGGAAAAAGGGCCTGTAAAGCATCAAAACCACACTGCAAAGAATGCTTACCCACCTGTTCAGAGACATGACCAAACCCCTTGAATTTTTTACACTCTATCCCCTCTGCCAAAGCATCCATTTTAGTTTTTAAATTGAGAAAGGGGGAAATTCTGATATTTCAACATATGAAACTGGCAATTCAAAGCCCTCATTGCTAAAGTGAAGAGGTATACATTTTTTACCCCATCTATCCAAAGCTCTAGCCTCTTTATCTAGGGGAAACCCGGATTCTTTACAACAGAAGCTCTACACCCTTAGGCCCTGACTAATAGTTTCTGGGTCAGCCCTAGGACTCTTATACAGATATTTATGAGCCTCAGGCACCCTGTAATACCTTCCGGTTTAACGGGCAGGAGGCAAAGAATCTGGATTAAGGGAAGCCTCAGAAAAACTTGAACAACATCCAAAACAGGAGGATAGCCAAGGCCCATTGTGGTAAAACAAAATTCCCTAAGCCTTTTTGGGGAAACAGAAATCCTGACCTTCCCCTTAAAATCTCCCCCGGAAAGTTTCTGAAAAGAAAAAGGAGGAGAAGCAGAAGGAGTGGAATCCTCTGCATCAGAATCAGAATAAGGAGGAAAAACCTGAATCTTCAGCAAGACTCTGAGTCATCTGAAGCCTGTCCAAACTTTCCAACTCTGGCTCCACCCTAGGCCTCTTATCAGGAGGGGCATAGAACCTCTAATTAAAGTAATCAAATCTTCTGCCATTTTAAGCATTTTTTTTTAGGCACAGACCTGAGAACTAGGACTGACACCAGAAGGCAAACCCTCCCTTTGGGAAAGGGAGCCTTAGAAACAGAAGGAAGGCCTAACCACCTTAGGAAGAAGGGAGAACAGTAACCTGAGGGGCCCCTTCAGCCTGCCTCCTTTGAGAGGCCACATCCTGCAAAATCAAAGTCTCCCCTGAGACTAAAGAAACCTGCTGGATCCAGTTCCCCCGTAGTTTCTAAAAAACCCGGCGTCCAAGGGAAACTCATCCTGCCTGGTTTTTTTAAAGATTTGTCTTTGCGTTTTTGGAAGCGGCGCCGAGGATCCGACGGCATATTAAAATTTCACCGCCAAGACAACCTAGAAACAACCCTTTATGGGCGCTTATTAAACCTAGCAAAAAAGGACACCCCCCGGGTGCTCAGGTCCCAAACAAGGAATACAAAAAATGATAATGCCTATGGGGTATCTGTTTCCCACAACAAATACAATTATTCACTTTTTCTGCCGTCCGAAATTAACTGACGCAAGCAAAAACAAAAAAAATTCCCCCAAAGGGTACTTAGCCCCAAATTGGTTCGGGGCTGAAACTCAGAATAAAACGCCGAACGGCACTTGCAACGCTGCTTCTGCATCGGACCATGCGGCAAAAAGACTGAGGAAAGACGCCGGGCATGCGCTTTTACCCTGACGCCTGATGTCAGATCTAGCGCCATGACCGACGCCAGCCTAATACTTTGGTATTCGGGCCGACCGAGGACAGCGGACTACCCATATGTAAGGACTGCAGCAATGTGAGATGAAGAACATCAGTTCATGACTAAAATGCAGAGGAGAACAAGCATGCAGGAAGTTAGCAGATCTTATGGTTTTACACCTCAAAGTCTGTATAAAGCAGAGAAATAGGAAATCAAGAAAAAACACAAAAAAAAAAAGGAAGGAATTAAAAATATGCAAAAAAAAGGTTAAACCCCCGAAAAAGAGGCCTTTTTAATAAAAAAAAAAAATTTTTTTTTGGAAAAAGGAAAAAAAAAAAAGGGGCCAAAAAAAAAGAAAAAAGGGAAAAAAAAAATAAAAATTGTTTGGATGTTTAAAAACCCAAATTCCTTTTCCAAAAAAGGGAATTTTGAAAAATTTTTTTGGTTTAAAAAAATTCCTTTGGGGGAAAAAGTTTTTTTGAAGCTTTTGGAAAAGGGAAAAAAAAACCTT
>NW_025057401.1:0-6598 GCF_019279795.1 Protopterus annectens | reverse complement strand
CTGATGCAGGTTTCAGGTAATAACAATGCCTCAGAACTCTGTTTTAACATTGATCATTTGCCCACATAGTATGTGGGACATTCTGAACAGCTAACTATACTACATGAGAGGTGTTACAATCTGCTGCAGGAAAATTTCTAACTATTTTACTGGGATGGATAAAAGTATTGCTAGTATCTATACTGTTGCAAGCCAAACATCTACCACAATGAAAGGTCTCTTTCTTCTGTCTTATAGGGACAATTTTCATGCCATCTTTCAAGCATAAAAGGCATTTTAAATTATTTTTTATTTTTAAAGGTGAATCTAGGCATCTTGCCAACAATCTCACGAATTTTGGCTTCTTGGGTTAAGATAGGCCAAAATTTTTTAATAACTTCACAGACTTCCTGGCAATTTGTAACACCTCTTGTAGCATATTTAGCTATGTGTTCAGAATGTCCCGCATACTATGTGGGCAAAACTGATCAATGTTTTAAAAACAGAGTTCTGAGGCATCTCTGTGATATTCGGAACTGTGACCTGAAAAACTGCTCAGTTCACATCAAGCAGTTTCCAGCTCATCGGTTTTATTTCAAAGTTTTGAAACACCCATGTTGGAATGAGACAAGGTGACATTACTAATGCTAGAAAGGAATGAAATTAAATGGATTATAAATCTGAGATGGATGCTCCATGTTTAAATGCAGTTGTTCCACTACACCTTATACTGAAAAATAGAAGACCTACTATTGATTAGAATAGAAGGAGCATGCATATCCTTACATTTTCATTGGCTCACTTTTTGATTCAATCTGAGAAGAGGCATTGGAATTTTGCCTGATTGGTCACAATGGTTATTGGTTAGAATAAAAGGAGCATGCATATTTATACATTTTCATTGGTTCACTGATTTAATCTGAGAAGATAATGTTAACGATTGGTCACCAATGACTTTATTATGTGTTTCCCCACTTCATTCATTATGATCTGAAGAAGGTTAATCCAAAAGTGCTTATTGCTGATGAAGTATCAGGGGATTTTACCTTGTTTCTTTTGTTTTTAGGGTTCTACCCATTTTACATGTGCATTTTGTAATTAAAGAATGTCGCATTGGTGGTGGTGTTTGTGGTTGTTTCACGAAGGTATATTTCAAGGTAGATGACAACAGCAGCGTTGCTAAAGTAGGGCAATGGGAGGTGTAGTGACTGTGAATGGCCTTAAAAGCATTACTCTCTACACACACACACACACACACACACACACACACACACACACACACACACACATACACACACACACACACAGTTTCACAGTTACCATGTCTGGGTTTAGAACTCCTACCTAATTAGTACATCACACTACAGCATTACATAGTTATTGCATGTGCCATGGAGCTTACAGGCCTGTTTCTTGTCCAAAGAGATATTTCAAGGTGACTGACATCAAAAGGCTTGCTAAAGTAGGGCAATGGGTGGTGTAGTGACTGTGAATTGCCTCAAAATCATTGATCCCTACATTTCATAGTTGTCATGTCTGGAATTAGAACCCCTACCTAATTGGTATGTTATACTCTAGCATTACGCAGTTACCACATGTGCCATGGAGATTATAGGGTTAGCTCTTATGCAAAGGTGTATTTCAAGGTGAATGACATCAGCAAGTTTGCTAAAGTAGGGCAATGGGAAGTGTAGTGTCTATGAATGGCCTCAAAAATCATTGATCCCTATGCACACAAACAGAGTTTCACAGTTACCATGTCTGGGATTAGAACTCCTATCTAACTACTACATTGCACTATAGCATTATGCAGTTATTGCACGTGCCACAGAGGTGATTATTGTCCAAGGAGGTATTAAAAGGTGACTGACATCAGCAGGCTTGCTAAAGTAGGGCAGTGGGAGGTGTAGTGAATGGTCTCAAAATTATTGATGCCTATACCCACAGGGTTTCACAGTTGCCATGTTTGGGATTAGAACTCCTACGTAACTAGTACATCACACTGTAGCATTACACAGTTATTGCATGTGCCACAGAGCTTTCATGGCTGAATGTTGTCCAAGGAGGTATTTCAAGGTGACTGACATCAGCAGTCTTGTTAAAGTAGGGCAATGGGAGCTGTAGTGACTGTGAATGGCCTCAAAACCATTTCACACAAACACACACATAGAATTTCACAGTTGTCCTGTATGGGATTAGAACTCCTACCTAACTAGTATTTATGCTATAGCATTACACAGTTATCGCACGCACCATGGAGCTTATAGGGCTAGTCTCTATGCAAGGTGTATTTCAAGGTGACTGACATCAGCAGGCTTGCTAAAGTAGGGCAATGGAAGGTGTAGTGACTGTGAATAGCGTCAAAAACATTGATCCCTATACACACAAACACCCACAAAGTTTCACAGTCATCATGTCTGGGATTAGAACTCCTACCTAACTAGTACATTACACTACACATTATGCAGTTATTGCACGTGCCACAGAGATTATAGGAAAGATCCTTGTCCAAAGGGATATTTCAATGTGACTGACATCAGCAGGCTTGCTAAAGTAGGGCAATGGGGAGTGCAATGTGTGTGAATGGGCCATAAACCATTCCTTTGGAAACACACACACAACACTCAGTCACACACAGCTTTACATTTGACAGGACTGGGTATATGACTGCTAGATGAATACTGATTTGTATTGTCATGTTGCACAGTTATCACAAGCACCACATACACTATAGTGCTGACGGTTATCAGAAGCAAATGTCTACAGTGATAGACATTGGCACATCATGTGATATTGGCCAATTGGATGTGTGGTTGGTGGGATAGGACTCATGATGGGAAGTTCTATGTCACTGTCTGTCTCGCTCTTCCCCACATCTCTGTCTGTGTATGTTTGACCTATTATAGTGTGTTGTCCTTGGATATATGTGTGTATTCCTATCTGATGTGTGTGCAAAGCATGAATGGTGTGCAATGTGGTATGTGTGTACAGAAATCTGCAACTGGCAGATATGTATAGTCCACTGTTGTTGTCAGACATGGGCTTCATTTAGGTGTAGGAGCATGCCCAGTATGACCCTTCTGTATTGAATGTGTGACTCCATTCCAGGTAGGTTGTACTTCAGTGCAGGCATTTTTGTTCTACACCTACAGCTAGCAACCTGTTTTTGCAGCATATCTATAGATTGGTTGACAATATGGAGTCACAATGGGCAAAGGATAGTGGGATACTGTAACTAATTGTGTCTATGCTGCTTGTACTACATGTTTTTTGTTTTAGCAGAGATATTCAGACATATGTACTGTTTTACACTGTGATGTTTTATGTCGTCAACTACTGACAGATATACTTATTTGCTCACAGTAATTTCCTGAGAATATAAGATGAATGAAGCTATGTCCAGTATTGTGGTCTGCAGCCTACATATTCTTGTACACTCATGCCATTCTGGAGTGGGAGCTGCAGACACTTGCTGATGGGTCTGTGTAAACAGTCCAGCACCTTGGTACTGTGGTGGCTGAGGAACCCATGCTTGTACATCTATCAACGCGACAGAATGGCCATATCCTGCTGTGGCCATACCTCTCAGCTGTACAGATTTACACAAGTTACCCAGAGCCAGGGCTCATATAGCTGGTTATTTCCTCTTCACATTGTGGTTTCTGAGCAGGTTTGTAGCCACCCATTCATGGGTTTGCAGGAAGGAATAGTATAGGCACACATCAGAGTTTCAGACTTCACACACTCCATGCATCCATGCTTCTACCCCCTCATCTATTTATTCTAACCTTTTCCTAACATTATGCAAATGATACCTGATAAGTATCCCTATAGTTATCACTTCATCACAGCAGTATTTAGGGTTTGGTCCACAGTTCATGCAGTTGGACATGGTGGATATGCTACTGGGATTTGTCAACGTGGCCTTGCATTTGTGTTCTGTGGACTGTGTTATGTCGTTATTTGGGAGTTCATGAGATAATATACATTGGCAGTACAGGTAAGACACAGGCCTTTGACAGAGGACTGTAGGGCATTTGCTAGTGATGCACGCCATCTGTAGCAGGCAAGTGCATTGTGTCACTCCTTCAGTCCCAGGCTGCAAGCCACTGTATTTCTCTGGGGTGACAGGATAGGTGTGCAAGGTGTTGATGGCAATAGTTTCTATCCTTATTAATCAATTGGTGTGGATGCTAGCAAGGTGCTGCTTACAGCTAGTGACACACCTGCATGAAACACCTCTTCAGCATGTTGCATTCTGTGGGTATTCCCTTACCGACATGGGGTTATATTGTACTGATTTCGAACAGCAGGGGTATGACCTGTGATGAACCTGCTGCTGCTGGTGTGGTGAGCTGAGTGCATGTGTGCTATGGACATTTCTTGCAGCTGACTCACAGATATACGTGGGGCATTCCCCTTATGCTGGCTTGTGTGGGGACATCAGCAGTTTCTCAGTACTTCATAACTGTGCCTTTGTGGTCTGCCAGTGTTTGGCCAGACTACATCAGTATTACATACTACACAGACAACTAATGTGCTACTAACCTGTATGGACAATTCCAAATTGACAGTTACATTTTATATACTCTGTCTAGGGTACTTCCACCAATGTACTATGTGTATGTCTAGGGTCATTTTCAAGCCATGTCCATCTTTCACATGGTCACAGATATTACATCTGAACAACTATGTATTACTGCTGGATTGGGTCTTGCTGGGATGCATTGTGTTTGGCACTGCAGTTGTCAGAACTTGGCCCTGTCATCAACAGTACTGGCCATAGGCCACTGGGACACAACCCTCCATGCCTACATGCTGACCACTTCCACACAATATACAACACACAACAACCTAACACACAGAGCCCTGCATATTGTACATGTGCAACAATCTATCCTGCTAATTTGGCCAGCTCAGGTAATCTGTGCTCCAGTGTTATTATACCACACGTAATGTTACTACATTTCTACATAGGATTGTGGGGGGCACACCTGACAACTGTAAACATTTGCTATGACTGTACTGGTATTTCAGGTACTCTGTTGGCTTCCATTTCATTCTGTATTCTGACCTATCATGCAGACTAGAGGCATATCAGTGTAGTACAGATCTTAGGTTTTATTGACCTACATTTCAGTTTCAGACTTCTTACCCTTCAGAACTAACATCCAACTGCCTGACCTGTTGTAGTCTGTCTGTGTAGGTCTGGAGGGGGGCTGTTCTCCATTGCCATCAATCGGAGGCCTTAGCACAGCCTTTCTTTGTGGTCATCTACACCTGTCCTGCTGGCTGAGACTGTTGTTGGGTATGTGAGCCTCACTGACATGCATGTGTGTGTCCTATGGACACACATTTGGCCCACCACATGTCCTGCAGTGGGATTTGTCACCTTGTCTAGTACTGCCTACTATGTTGACACCAGTATTTGTTATGGATTTCATGCTGCCCATATAGGTGTCTACTATCTGCTGCCATCCCATTCAGCCACCCAATTCCCTTGCATGCTCACATCCATACCATAGATACAAGTAGCAGAACATACTACTCCATTCAGCAATTGATAGGGAGAGTGACTTACCTTGTGGCTGTTCCAGTATTGAGGATGGTGCTGGAGGGCTGACTATGTCGGATGTACATAGCACACTCCCTATACATGGTTAAGCACAGGTAGAGTCATGTTTGGCATCCCTTTTACTGTATGCGTGAGTCAGAGAGAGGTGTGATTCCCTGGGTTCCTACCATCTCAGTGTATGTACTATGGATTGCCTCTTTGCCAAGGCCTGGGCATACTGGGCATGCTTCCTTCTGCCTACAGGGGCAGACTCAGGTTGTGCCTCCTCTGAGTCAGTCTGTGCCTGTGCTGGCCTAGGCAATGGTGTGGGGCTGTGTGGCCCTGCCCCATGCTGTTCCTGCTGTAGCTGTTTCCATAGGATCATATTGTGTAACATGGCACATACAATGGCAATTTGGGTACATGTAGATGGAAGGCTCCAATGGATATGTCCAGGCACAGGAACCATGACTTGATCTACCCAAAGACATGCTCTATTCTGATTCTGGTCTGTGTGTGCCTCATTATGGAGTTCTGGTTCTGGTGTGTGTGCAATTCAGATAGGTGTCATCAGCCAAGGCTCCAGTGCATAACCAGCATCCCCCACTAGGTGGCCATATGGGATGTCCCCTGGCAAATCTCTGGTACAGCTGTCATATGCCAGATATGGGAGTCACAATAGCTTCCAGGGCTGTCAGCACACTCATTGAAGATAATGCCCTGGGCATTGAGCATGACCTGGCAGTTGATGGAGGGGAAGCCCTCATGGTTTATGTAGACCCTACCCTGCTCGCCGGGTGGTGCTATGATGTGTATGTGCATGCAATGTATAGTACCCACTACCTCAGTGTATTGTGCTATTTGGTGGAAGAGACGCATATTGCTGGTCAACACCTCATGGGTGTTGAGGAAATATATGTGCTCACCGGCATGTGCTGACATGGCATCCAGGAACTGGTGGAGTACCCTGGATGCTGATGCCTGTGAGATCCCCATGATATCCCCAGTTGCCCTTTGGAAGGTACCTGTGGCTAGTATTCTTAAGCCTACACATGCCTTGCTATC
>NW_025057400.1:0-5705 GCF_019279795.1 Protopterus annectens | reverse complement strand
TGCCCTTGCAGAAACAGCTGCAGCAGGGACAGAATGGTGAAGGCCCTCACAGCCCACCACCATTGCCAAGGGCCCTCAGGCACAGAGGTACTCAGACCATGAACACCCTGAGCCAGTCCCAGTAGGCAAATGGAGGTGTGCCCAGTATGCCCATGCCTTGGCAAAGGGTGTATAGCACACACACTGACTGTGTAGGCACCTAGGGACTGACACCCTTCTCCACCTGCACACACAGTAAAAATGGATGGCACACACACAAGACTACCTGTAAATTGTCATGTATAGGCAGTCTACTGTGTGCATCTAACATAGGCAGCCCTCAACTGTTGCACACACAACTGCCATTGGCACAAGGTAAGTCAACACCTGAACATTAGATTAAGCTATCAGCATATGCAGATACTGCATGTATCGATTCATAGGTAGGTACTTGGCCAACTGCTAGAGGCCATTCATAAGCCCAGCCAAAATTTGTCAGCTTTTGCCACCCCATTGATTCATTAACTGTCCCTCTGTGGAGCAGAGCCAATGGCGGTATCCCTGGGGTGCATCTACTGTTCCCCGTCCACTCTTCAAGGTTTCTCTTGCAAACTGTTAGTGAGGAGCTCTGTATAATGTAGTTAGGGATGTTGTTCCAAAGTATGGGGAGTGTCTGTGACAGGAAGCTGTCCCTCCAACATCTTCCAGTTATTGTTGTGGCAAGGTTCAGCTCACTACAGTGTGTGGCTCACTGTGACATGGATCCCCATAGGTGGAGCATATAAATTAAGCCTGAGTTTGACATGGCTGTGTTGGCCACCGGAGATCATCTCTGGGAAAACGAGATGCCACTGAGTAAAGCAGGAGTTTATTCAGTCTGACAGCATAGGCCATATGCTGGAGGCCAGTATTCCCCTTGGCGAGGTACATTTTTGGACCTCCCAGCTGTTGGAAGTGTCTTCTGAGGTACATCCCACATGGGTTATTATACCCTATGATGGGACTTATGAGTGATGAGTAAAGGGGCACTATAACCCCAGTATGTATGGGGATCCTTTAGTAATCAGATGGCCTACATAGAAGGATGTCCTAACTACTATGGAGATATGATTGTCAAAGGGGAGATCACTTATCTACCTTAGTCCCCAGGTACCCCATTACCTTGTCTGTATTAAAGTGGCTGCCACTTATGTGTTAATATGTGGGTGCCAATTCCAGAATGGAATGACCATGCAGTTAGTGGCACTTGGCTGGAGGCCGTGACGTTGACACCCTGTGATGTTCTCTGTGAGGCCCCTTGAGGGATGTCTGTGTCAGCTGGACTATCAGTCATGGCTCCCAGTTCGCAGTCATTGCCAAACATGGTCTGCTGTAGTCCACCTGTGTTTGCCTGTACCTCTGAAATATATATGCCAAACAGTAGGGCTCCCAGGACTTAGTCCTGTGGGACACCAGTCATGATATGGCTGCACTTATTGATTGGGATCCTGGATGACCTGCTTTGTCCTTGGTGGGCCTGTTTTGTAAGCCCTTTGGGGGCCCCCTTGGGGGTGTTGGGGTATGTCATGGCTGTGGTTTCAAAATTCCTGAGTTTTGGGGTATTTTGGTTTTTCAAAAGTTGGGTCCAGGTAGTTGTGGGAACCACTCTTTAAATTCCCAATCTATGCCTTGGGGGCTGTTGTAAGATAAACCCCAAATTAGTAGGATGAACTTTTTTATAAAACCCGATGGGTTGGGTCAAACCTTGGGCGGAGGTTAAACCCCCTTCCCCCTTTAATGGTGCCATGAAAGGTCAAACATTCATTGGGAGAAACCCCTAACCAAAGGCCCTTTGGGGGGGTGGGGTTTTAAAAAAATTAAACCATTTGTCCCGTCAGTTGTGATTCCACCTTGATGGGAATAACCATTGCCATGCACCATTGTATGGGCATGTAGCCTGTAGAGAGGCTGAGGTAGGAAAGCTTAATTAGGTGGGGGATCAGGGTGTCTTGTACAGTTTGCAAGATGCAGTCTGGGACAACATCTGCCTCCATTGACACTGTGTTCTGCTGTTAGAGAGGGACATTTCCATCTGTGTGTCTCTGATGTGTGGGATACTGTACCTTTTGGGTAGTGATGTGAGCTCTTTAGGGGGTGAAGTATGCACTGAATGTATCTGCAAGGATGTTGGCAATATCAGTAGGGTCAGAATATTTTGTGCTATATTTCACCGGCACAGTGCAAATCTGTGTGTCACCACATAGATCCTTGACATAGCCAAAGAAGGCTTTGTGGTTATCTTTTGAATCCTTGCGTATTCTCCTACTGATGTTAGCCTTGGATGATGTCATGAGGGACCTACGTATCATACTAATAGTGGCCACAGATGTCTGCCCTTCGTGGGATTTGCTGTTTGTCTGGAATACTGTCCTACTTCTGTAGTATAGACTGTTTATTGCAGAGGTCCACCAGACCGGTGTCCTTGTCTAGGAGGAGTGAGTCTTGGTTTACCAGTGATGGCACGATCCATACATCCATGTAGGTGCGTATAGACTGCATTTGTAAATCTGTCTGTATCTTGGGCAGTGTTTCCCCTTAGCATGGGGGCTGTGAAACCCCCCACCCCTGTCACTAGTAGTGTAAATTTAGCTGTAGGAAAGGTATACACTGTGGTATCTGTGGGTGGGGGAAATTCTTGGGTGTGAAAACAGTGAATAGTTCATAGTCAGATCTAACCAGTCACTGGTTAACCTCCGCTGTGGTGCACCTGTTGCCCATGTTGGTGATGACTACTTATAGTAGTTTCCACCCCACGTTAGGGAGGTTACCACCTGATACAGGGCATATGAGGTGATAAATTCCAGGAAGCGTTGGGCCTGGAAGTGAGTACGAGTAAAAGTTTCCCAGTTAATGGTATGGTAGTTGACATCGACCAATGCCAGGGTGTGCATTAGGACTGTCATGTTCTCCACTGTCTCCAGGTAGGTGGAGGTTTGGGGCCTGGGTCATGGAGGGTGATCCATAGCAGGCCACAGTTTACATTGCAGTTGTGGCCGATGTTAGCTGTACATGGATGATCTCAGGGGTATCATGCTGACCCACTAACCTGGAGGTGTAGGTATCCCTGATGAATACAGATACACCCCCTCCATGTCTGTGCCAGTCCATGTTCTGTAGCTGAAATCTGTGGTAAGGGTTGTAGTCCGGTAGTGTTGGTGTACTCTCAGGAGCCTTAAGAAAAATCTCAGTTACTGCACAGATTTGATGTTGTCCATCCTGAGGAGTGCTGTGAGTGCATGCATGTTGTGATCACAACTCCTGGTGTTGAGTAGCAACCTCATTGAATCTGCTATTGTGCTGTTTACGAGCTGGTATTCACCTTGAGACTCTCCTAAATAAGGCACCATTTCCAATAGCCTTGGCCAGTATTCCAAAGCCTAAGGCTGACACATAGGCGGTATGGTATCATTGCATGCATGTTCCCCATCTGTGCTTGTTTTTCATCTCCCTGTAGGTAACCTACTGGTAAGCAATAGAAAGCCTTAAACTTATGTCTTTAGCTTCCAAGATAGGCTTTTGGAGTGACTAAGTCAGTGTTCTGTATGTTTTCTGTACTTAACTGTTTCCTGACTACATGGTATTTCTCACTGTATATTGTGATCAAGGTTGTTTATTCACATATTATGGCTTGATGGCCTGCACTTAGAGGTTCACAGATACTACCATCTGCCAAGGAAAGGGATAGCTAGTGTGTTGGCTTTCCCCACATTGATGAAGTAACTGAGCCAAGAAGCAATTCCAGGAGAGTTGCTGAAGCTGTTGAAGACGGGGTTTTGGAGGGTGATAGGGCACTTAGTGATCTAAAGAGGCATGTTAATGTGACATTCAACACCATTCAATTTCCCAACAGGTCTAGCTATCAAACTGACAGGCCCCCCGGCTGTATGGTTCTAGGACACATGATCCCAGTGGTGTATATTCTGTTACCCATTCACACAACACGGTTTTCCTTGAAGTGTGTCAATGAGGGGCTATGCCTAATGTAGTTAGGAATATAATGTATTGTCTCACAGTACATCTGTTATATGTTGTTATTTCAAGAGTACGTGAAGCTCAGTGAGTTCGGGGGCCTCCGCCCTTTGCTTAGCCTAGCTTACACATAGAAATCAGCTAAATAGTAAATAGACGGAAGCAACGTTAATGTCAACAGCGTAATGGTTACAGCATCCGCATAGTATCTGTGCATTTGAGGTTATAATCCCGATAAAGGCAGGGATGTTTATCATGTTCAAAAGTACACCTTAACCACAGCTTGCATATATAGGTAGTAATCGTCTGTATAATAAAAATTCAAAACACCCATATAAACCCATGTGTGCTGGAGAGTACAGTCAACAGAGAATGTAATGTTATTTCAGCACATAGTGAGATGTTACTTCACTGACATGTATATATCCTGAGTAGTTAGTGGATGTGGCCATGTTTGCGCGCACAGGTTATACGTTACAAAGTTTGTTTAACTGTGTTTAACCGCTGCTATAATGTCACACAAACATTTTTAAACATTCTTACAACTGCTTAAATGCGCCTTATTCTGGAGTAAAAAACATTTGTAAAGCATCGCAGGTGTTGAACCCTGGACCATGCACACTATAGTCATGGGACTTAACTAAGCCATCCAAGGTGTATACATGTTTCACAGCCTTGAGACTACACCTTATACCATATGCATTTCACTGTAATGATCACAAATGGGACAGTCACTTTGTGTACACATGTACAGTACATTGTAATGTAATGTAGTTTGTGAACCAACACATTCCAGTCTACATATGTATTACTGTTCCAAATTAATTATATATATATATCACTATATATATATATATATATATATATATATATATATATATATATATATATATATATATATATATATATATATACCAGTGATGTCTGCACAACACACACACACACACACACACACACACACACACACACACACACACACACACACACACATATATATATATATATATAAAAATACAGTTACATCAATAGCCATATATATAAACATCTATGAACACACTTCGTGACACAGAAGCACTCCAAAGGAGTTGGAGTGTATACAAAACACATACAGCTCTGGTATTATAACAATTAATATTGACCGAATTCACCATAGAAGGGGTGGTTGTTGTGTAAGTAAAGATTGGGGTAGGGAAGGAATGATGGGTAATGCAATCATGCATCAAGGAGGGCCTGGGTCGGATGTCCAATAAGTGAACTGGAGGGGTATACATGGAGTATGGGGACAATATAAAAAGAACAGAAAAAAAGAACCTTTCTCATTCATAATACACCCTGTCATGTCACATTGCAACACCTGATTTCACAAACATATGAACATTAACATGTATCAGACATATATACACCAACTGACTGTCACGTTTGTTTTCAGTTGTGAAATGTCTGTAGTACAATGTATATTCTAAACACCATAACATTTGTACATATTCAGATGCTTTAGTAAAAGTCAGTGACTGTTGTTCATGTCCCAGGTTCAATTGTTATTTTGAGGGCCAGAATAAGGCTGTTATGCAGCTGGATTAAAGCACTTAAGCAGTTGTAAGCAGGTTCAAGTGCTGAAACACAGAAACAGAGAAGCCACAGGTTTAACCTTTGTTTAAAATCACAAAGGAAAAATTTTAAAACCCCGATTTTTCAACTTTCCCCCCCCCTATTAAAAA
>NW_025057399.1:0-6918 GCF_019279795.1 Protopterus annectens | reverse complement strand
TACTACCAGTACACCATACACGTGTTTGATTGTCAGGGTGTTTATGTGCTGGTCTGGATTTAGGCTTGGCCATCTGGTGACTAGAAATTCCTTGGTACTGTTCGAAGATCAGAAGTAGCACATGGACATAGTTAGTCCAGATTTTATTGTATTCTACTCATGCTTACAGACGGGTGTGTTTGGGGCACCCCTTACCCACATTATTAGGTCAGCCCTACGCATCTGAAAGGGTGTGTGGCGGTTCCACGCTCACAATGGGGTTGATCGTACGTGTTTCCTCCGCCGACGGACTATTTCATTCATTTATAAAATACAATGAATATTATCTCTGGACCTGTTAAATTCACTACAGGCAAGAAGAGTCCCAAGGTCAACAGATGGGACAGTTGGCTTGGTACTATGTGTATGGACTTATGATACTCGGGAACCTGCTTACAGTGACAGGGACAAGGCCACATAAACCCAGGACAATCACTTGACACTTTCAACGTTATATTAGTACTATTAACTTGAATGTAAGAGCATTCGTAATACTACCACTTTTTCGCAGCAAATGCATCTATTACTTTCATTGTAAGTAGTCATTCTCATTCAACACCTTCCCCAGCACACTGTCTTGTGAGTACAGAGGCTGGCTTAAAGACAGTTGTAATGCTCTGACCATTGGTAGCATTGACATTGTCATACACAGGCTAGGAGTGCATTTGGGGACTAGGTTGCCACCTTTCTAAAATGGCCAAGATGGACATTTTCGTGGAACATACATCACATACCCATGGTCAAAGTACAAAGGATAGAACTCTGCACTTATTTGGCTTCACATAAAGCCTATTGTTGCAGCGTGTTTAGTTGCTTACTCTGTTTTCTTTGCAACATTTAGGTATTTTTAGATACCGAACAATTATTTTCAGTAACCATTACATAAATATTATGGGACATAATTGGGGTCCTTGCTAAATCCCAGGATATTTGCCGCCATTTGTAATGTATTTTGTCAGACACAACTGGGTTCAGAGGGACTGTCCTCGCAAAGTGGGACAGATGGGTAAACCTACCGCGGACACCAGATTGTTTAACAACATATAGCCACGGTCAGTGCAGGCTTTAGAAATATCCATTTGCTCTCAGCTGTGAGAGCCTTTGGCACCTTTGGCAGTTTGTTGTTTGGCCTGTTTTCCTATGAACTACGCTTATTCTATCCCGACGTGACCACTTAGGCAACCGTTGTTATGCAGGCGGCAGGTTATGCCATTTCTACAATCGAGGACATTTGGCATTGTATCATTGGGTTATCAGGCCGCCACCTACAATTGTCACCCGTTGCGGACCAGTATCCGTTACGCTAGGGCTTAACACCCTTTATACCATAAAAAGGCCACCTGGTGATCGTGCAATACCGCTTATTCGTAATGGGACACGCATCACGTGGCAGGTGTCGATCCTGGTAGTAGGTTCTGCTTGACCATCTAGAGACGGACAGTCTGCGCACTACTACTACATTCCAACTTGTGTCCAGATATCTACAGACTGACCGTGGTCTTCATACCCATTCTAATGTTTACAGGTTACTTATCCCGAGTGGATATCCTGCAAATTAGTCAAGACCAAACAAGACAAATAATTTAACATTCTTCTGGTAAGCAGGAACAAAATAGGGGTTTTTACATGCAAGGGATAATAGTTTGCAACTTGAAACTGGCCAAGTTCAGGTGGCATCACGGCAGATATAGGGCTGGCCATACATGGTAGATGTACACCAAACCAGAGTCGCGGCACCGGACGGGTGGACGCCCAGGTATGAGCAGGCGAGTGTGAGGATGCTGGGTATCCATTATGATCCAGGCTTTTTGTATTTGATAAGGCCAGTTCCATCAGACCAATCTGTGGGTATAGCCCGACATGCCTCCACATTTGCATCGCATATCGGTTATCCAGCAGTTTGTGGGATTGTGTCTCACAGTGGCGGCCTGTCCATTGTGGCTGCAGATGTGTATATGTTTTTGTGTTTCTTTCGCTTCACCCGGGTGCCCCACACACCTCCATGCTTGTTCTGCAGACGGTTACAATGTCGCCTTTGGATATTATGCTCACGCCCATCCCCCATACACATTCCCACACCAACCACTGTTTTGGTTGATGGGCCCACACACGGTCAAGGTAACACATTGCATAATTTACATAAGTGTCAGGGCACCCACGTTGTGTGACTACTCACCATGTTTGACTTTCACATGCTATACCTCCCGCACGCATAGGGTACACATGCCCATTCTAACTTTCATGACATGGTTGGTATACCCGGGCACCTGCTCAACTGTGACACATCCTGACAAGTTCGGCTTGAACCGATGCGGATTTTCGTGACTGCCTCTCAACTGGCTGGTAGTGATGCCATAACTTTCCTGCGCGTCCAGATGGATGCGGCCTTGGACACATATCCTAATGTACCGGGGGCAAATACATACCCACAACAATGGCACGGATAATACTGTCCTTTCAATACATAAGGCCTTATTACAGCAGTTTATATGCTGTCGGTTTCACATATGCTTATTTATTTCGTCACACGCAGGCGGGAAATACGGACATACCTATTGTGGCGTGACTATTGTTATGAGTTGTGGATATTATCCGGTCATACGGGTCACTGATATGCAATATCGCATCGCGTTTTTTGTTATGACACCATCTGCCCAGCCAGTACTCTCAATAAGGGGCTGCCAGCTGGCACCCCTGACCACAGCTGGACGTGCCGCACATGGCATGCCACGAACATAAGGATGGGTTTACCCACTCTGGTATACCATCACACCATGCTGGACCATGGGGCACACGGTTTTCAATGTCATCGGTTCGCGGATAGGACCCGCTTATCTCTCAACATGCATTGCAGGTGGTAGTTTGCTTCATTTTGTGCTCCGCAGGAACTGGCTTTGGTATGCTTAAGCATTTTCAGTATGCACGGACACTGACAAATGTGATTACTATTGCTTGCAAAATTGCTATATGCAAGCACGAGGCTGCACGCCGACAGCCGACACTTCACGCCTCCGCAGCACTTTGATCGGCCCCATACCGCCCTCCGCACGGCTGTGGGCGGCAGCGGCTTCATTATGACGGCGCATTGCACCATCTCATGCCGGCCTGCAAGCCCAACACCAGCCCGCGAAGCCGAGCCGCAATCCCGGGAAGATTACTGGCGTTGTTTATGAATTAATACTGCAGAGCAGCCAGTAGACAGAAAACTGTCACAGGTACCACGGTAAGCGTATCCACCACCACAGTACGAACCCCAATTTACCTGTAACATTGATCCAGTTTCTGTGGCACGCATTGAAAAAATTTAAAATTAATTAAAAACTTAAACAGTCTTGATAGAGTTTCAAATATTTAATAGAATATCATATGGAAACGCGTCGCAATGTCTCCCCAAACAAACTTATCCAGGCATTTTTATAAGAAAATACAAGTGAAAAATAACAAGTGTTATCTATCAGACCACTGCCAGTTATACAATAAAAAAGTTGTTTACTACCAATATCTGTGAATGTAATTATTCATTAGAACAGTGCTAAATATCAAAAATGAAATATGTCAGTTCAGCATTAGTAATGTTACAATGGTTAAACTGCAGATGAGAAACTAGAAGGAATGCAGTCTTAAGCAGCCTGGCTTATCTGCTATGCACTCCAGCTATCGCTTAAAGTTTCATAGCAAAATACATAAACATGCGCAGACCAGCAATAAGGTATAATAGAATCTGGGTTGACATTGTTGGGAAAGTTTGCACCTGACCACAGTTTTGCTGGGCTGTGAGTTATGCTCAATTCATTCTACACCAAGTATTTCAACTTTCTTATCCTCCACACTGTAGAGTTCTTGAGCAAATAAGTTGACAGTATGCTTCTAGTCCACAATGAATCATCGACTCAAAGCACGGTATCGCATTTCTCTCCCATGTTGTCTAAGTACTTTTTAGAAATACCCACTTAAATGACAAAACAATTTTACTTTCATTAGGAAAGATCTGCCATTGCTCCCTTTGTCAATGCGACAACCTCCAAAAAGCCAGATTGTCAGTGAGTTTATAAAGAAGCCAATGGAAGAATGGAACTCAGAGCATTATTTTGTCAAAGCAGAAGAGCAGAGCAGGCACACATTTGGAGGCTGAATTTGGATCAGTCCACTCAATGTGGAGCAGTGAAGAAGTATGCTAAGTACCTTATGCATCCATTGTATGTCTTGCCTTTCTCATTTTTCCTTAAGTGAGAAATGATTTTGTTCCAATAACCTCTCTCATACCTGTCAACCTCTTAGTGCAAGAAATATGAACAAAGCCCAACAAAATGGGGTGACAAAGGTCCAAAAATAGGGACATATTTTAAATATTGCTCTTATAAACTTAAAAAGTTGTTAGAGTAACAGGGTTTGCTTTAACATACAATTTTCTGAAGGATATGAAGTCTGAAACTCAAATGTATGTCATTATTTAGTGACTTCAATCCTCATATCTTCCTAGTGATTTGCCAGAAAACTACAAATTTTATGAGAAACAGATTGAAAATATGAGCCAATAATCTCGGCATTCTGTGCAAATCTGGACTGTTGAGAGGTATGCCTCTCCTTGTACAGCTTGCCTGAATAAGTTTTACTACATTTTGTTTACCTTTCATCTAGCTTGATAGAGTTGTCTCTGATTATGTATTTATTTATTTATTTATTTTATTAACATTTGATAATTCAGTTGTTTTGACTAGGGCCAGAAGCCTCCTATTTTAGCGTGAGACCTGGGGGAGAGAAAAGCTCCAAGAAAAGATTAAGTATAATTATAATATTTGGTATGCATGAAGCAATTCACAATGAAAAGGATTTCAAACTCTTAAGTTCCTTGACATTATCTCTCAAAAGCATATAACAATGTATGTATTACTGACAAATAACAAGCTGCAGTACTCATTCATATACAGACAAAAACAAATATGATTTACATTTTGTTCAGTGAAAAACTTATCCTGAAACTGAAGCTAAGAAGGCTCAATTGCCAAGAAATATTGAGAATGGTTGTTGGAGAGAAGAATTTAGATGATAAGGGGTTAATTTAGTTAGCCTAGTCAAGAATATGAGCAAAGCCTATGTTTGGTGAAATATTCCTTTAGGGACTGTTTAAATGAATCTGCAATCTAATGGACGGTTATATGCCTGAGGCATATTTATTCCAATGTTTGGCAAATGATATGCCTTCTGCAGTGTAAGGAGATGCCATAGCAAGGTTTCGGGTTTTGAAGAATAACTTCAACAATACTTTATCAGCAGAGAGACCCCGAGAGAAGTTAGTGCAGAGTTGGACAAGATCAGATAGAGCCGGACATTGTTGTTAGGTTTTGCTATAAGGGCTGTATGGGGCAGTTGGTAGGCCTGAGGTCAGAGTAGAAAGCAGGTGAGGGAGCTCCCCAACCAGGTCAGCTGGGGAAGCGGAGCAGTGGCAGTGGTGAAATCTTTGAGACTGATTGGCGTTAATTTGGCTATTTTGTTAATGCAAGATCTGGTCAAAAGCTATTCAGTTCAGATTTGCAAAGAGACTGGTCATTAAATATTTGCAAACAGGTGTGCTACAAAGATAGTAGTGGGTTTTGGCTGCTTGCTAAGAGTCTGGGTATGAGTGGGGTAAAGATATGATTTGGTCTATAGAGAGAACCCAGTTTGACATGAACCTTTTTAATTGTTAGTGCAAGGTGTTTGTCAAGCTTAAGTTCACTAGCAATTGTGATTCCAAGAAGTTTTGTATGTTCAACAGGTTCTATTTTTGTGCCATTGGAGGAGGAAATGGAGATAGCTGATTGGTTGGCTGTTGCTGAAGTATTACAGAAGACCATAAGCTTGGTTTTATTGGGGTTAAGTATAAGTTGATGGACTGTTAAGGAGTTTTCAATATTTTGGAAGGCTGCCTGAGTTTTTTCTTGGAGTTCCTTGATAGAGGGGGCAGAGCAGATTATGGAAGCATCATCAGCATATTATATGATTGAGGCTGGATTTGCTGAGGAGTTTAGGTCATTGCTAAAAATTGTGAATAAAAGTGAGCAAAGGATAGATCCTTGTGGGACTCCTACACATATAGGGAGCTGATTATGCACTATAAATAAACACAGTAATCCAACTAATCCCTGAAATGAAATACAGAAATGCAACATATAACCTCTGTGTTCCTGAACTGTATTTCCCAAGATTACAGCTCACCATATTAGTGGCCTTAGTTACAGCTTTTTCAGTTTATTTCATCGGTGTGCATTTCTGTTACGTTATGAATCACACAAGAACTATCCTCGCCCATATCTGTTTTACTTTTGTGTTACTCATCAGAGATGGTGTTGTCTTTTGGGATTATTAAGGCTAAGGTAAAGAGCATTTTGGTTAATTGACTAAGACCTTAGATGCTACTTTTCAACCTACTCTGATAGTTTCCTTAGGTTCCTTAGGAGGTTTGTTCTCTAACATCCACTCTCCCTTATTAGTGTCTTCTGCTAAAAAGATTGATCTTGTTCTGAATGTTCAAGCACCAAGGATACGAGACCCCAGGTGCCAGATGATTAGGGCTGGTAATGAATTTCTGTCACAGCTGCTACTCTGTAACCCAGCATTTAATTCTCTTACCTCCATTTGACTACTTTGTGATTCTGTGCAGCTCATTTAACTAGACAGTGCTGTGGGACAATTGGGAAAACTGGGCTATGTGCTTCAGAGTTCCCTTGGACTAGATTTCAAGTAATTAGTATGAAACTTTGAACATATGATTGATACAAAGAAAACAAAATGCACTGTATCCAGCACCAACTCCTGTGGAATCTCATTAAACCATGGGCCAGATTCACAAAGGCGTGCACAAAGTCTAAGAGTAGAGTAAGACTCCATGCAGCCAACATG
>NW_025057398.1:0-6679 GCF_019279795.1 Protopterus annectens | reverse complement strand
ACCCCCCGGTTTTCCATCCCCAAAATTGGCCCCCCGACGTACCCATTACACATCCTTCATGTGTGGGGGACTGGGATGGGGGCCCTTATGGACTGGGATCTGGGGATTTCTGCATATGTCCTGCATTTCTTTGCACATGGACACTTGTCATCAACCTTAAACACGCTGGTGGTGCATATGTCAAACTGTCCCGTAGTCAGGGTTTCCCATCATCTGGTGGTCGTGGCTGGATGGAATTCTGTTAGGATAATTTTGGGTCCTACAATGGACACCAATGTGCATATGTAAAGTTAGATGTTGCTGGACTGTGTCCAACTGGCCATGGTTTTGACTGCTGCTGTATTTTCCCCAACCCGGATGTCTGTTTGACTACCCAAAAGTGGTGCTACATAAACCATGTTTTAGAACTGGGGAAAAAATGGTGTACATCCATAGATGCAGGTTACAACTGCTTTAAATTAACCTAGGGCCCAATAAAAAATCCGCCCCTGTATTTTCAACATTACACCACCAGAACATGTTGATCCCTATGTATTCATTGAAGCATGTTCTCTTTATAGATGGGGCCCTAGTTTTATCCTAGTTGCGTTGTTGGTGTGCCATTAGTATGTGTTCCACAGGTCGCCCCTTTTGTTCTGCAGTATGGTAGCGAGTGATCCCCATTTGTTGCTGGCAGATTGAGTGCTGTTCGCGGGGCCCCCGTCCAACTTTGTATGGGGAATGTCTACTGTAGTCCCTATGTGTATTTCCTGTGTTATGCCTTTGCGCTGTGTAATTCCACCTGGTTTGCAGTTATGGGTGCCATCTTAGTCGCGCTTGTCCATCCATGGATTGCCTACTGGACACTGGTATAGGGGTGTACCCACACCTGCATTTAGCATTCTCCGTGGATGCTTTGCATTATTAGTGGGGAAGGCAGGGGAAAAATCCCCCCAGGCGGGGACAGATTACTGCCAAACAACACCGAGCCCTGTTTCTCATACCCAGGATCCCTTGCAACACTCGAAATACCCATTAAAATCCTTCATGTGGGGACTGGGATGTGGGCCCTTTTATGGACTCGAACTCTGGGGATTTCTGTGCATATGTCCTGCATTTCATGGACACTTGTCATCAACCGTAAACGCTGGTGGTGCATATGTCTAGCCGGCCCTAGTTGGGGGTCGCTTCTTCTTTTACATAAAGGGTATATGATGTTCCATAGGTATCAATTTTGGGTCCTACAATGGACACCAATGTGCATATGTAAAGTGTAGAACTTGTTGGACTGTGTCCATCTGGCGGGTAGTTTTTACTGAACTTCCTGTTTCGTTGTTGGTGTGCCATTAGTATGTGTTCCACAGGTCCCATTTGTTCCCAGCATGGGCGAGTAATCCCCATTTTGGTGCTGGCAGATTGGTGCTGCATGCCCGGGATTCCAGGGCCAACTTTTATGGGGGGTGTATGTAGTTTCCCCCCTGTATTTCCTGTGTTATGCATTCCTGCAGATGTGTAATTCCACCCGGGGTTTTCAGTTATGGGTGCCATCTTCCCCGTTTTTCCGTCCATGGGGAATGCCTACTGGACACTGGTATAGGGCTGTTCACATTTCCCGCTGCATTTAGCATTCTCCGGTGGATGTTTTGCATTATTAGTGGGGGGAAAAAGGGTTTTACCCACATCCCCCCCCGGGGGGGCATGGCTTATCTGCCAAAAAACCGAGCCCTTTCTGCATACCCAGGATCCCATGGCTGCAACATGCAGTACCCATTACAAATCCTTCATTTTGGGGGCTGGGATGTGAACTTCTATGGACTCGACAGTCTGGGTTTTCTGTTCATATGTCCTGCATTTCATGGACACTTGTCATCAACATTAAACACGCTGGTGGTGCATATGTCTAGCTGTGCCATGGTCACGCTGTCGCTTCTCCTGGTTGGACGATGAAGGCTGGCAGGTATTCCGGGAAAATTTTTTGGGTCCTACAATGGACACCAATGTGCATATGTAAATTTGGGGCTTGTCGGACTGTGTCCATGTGGCCAGTGGTTTTGACTGCTGTTTATTTTCCCCAATCGCGGATGTCTGCTTGACTACCCATAGTGTTAGTGCTAGGGAAACCGGGTTTTTCCCAAACCGGGAACCAAATGGTGTACATCCAATGATGCAGGTTAACAACGCTTTAAATAATCCCCAGAGGTCCCAGTAGAAGTATCGCTTTATTGTCGGAATGACACCACCATAACAGGTAAATCAAAACTTTGGCCCCGGGCTTACCCCATTTGCAATAAATTTGCAGACACATATCAATAAATGTATAATAAACATATTGTAATACTGAAGTTAATCTATGTTATTTGGACAATGGTTCTGCTATTGACAAATGTGTGGGTGTTGGGTTTCCATAAAATGGCTTTCTCAAAGGCCCAATTAATTTGAACACTACTGTGGTCTCCTTTAAGGACCCTGAGCCAGTGGTCAACATTACTCAAGCCACTGCATCACTTACATATGCCTTCTACCGGCACCTACAGGACTGCATGGATCAGGCATTCCCTTACCCAACTGTGGTTCATTGTACCAATGCCAAGCATCCAGTGTGGTGTACCCCAGCCATACACAAGCTGTACAACAAGAGGAGGTGCCTACTACAAGGCAGAGCAGACACCTTGTGAGGTATGACACCCTTGCTCATTATATGTGAAGAGCTACAGGCTGATATGACATAGTCCGGGGTAGGTTCCACAGATATATCTCCAGGGACTCGACAGACAATCATACGGCCTTCATTTGCTATGCTGGACACCTGGGAGGTAACTCCCAGATATGCTCTGATTGGGTTCACAATGATGTGGAGTTTACTGAACATACACACATTGCCAACATACGGGCTGACAGGTTCGGTGAAGACATCTCCACCCCCTCCCCCCCACATGGAGAGATGTCTGTACCAGCAGTTTGTGGTCCCCGAATGTTCTGTAACGCACGGGTGGGACATGCTCTGTCCAAGGTAGTGAACACAGCATCCATGGGACCAGCTGGTGTCCCGACTGTGTACTCCGCGATCTCATTGAGGAATTAGACCCACAGTTGGGACAGCTGTTTATTCTTAGCCTCACCTCAGGTAACGTCCCAAGTTGTGGCGCATCGACTGTAGTCCCACTTCACAGGGCCAGTGCCTCCACTGACCCTGGTTATTACCGTCCCATTACCATGAGAAGACTTATCTGCAAAGACATGGGAAGGATCATACTGGCCCATAGATGACGACATAGGGGACCTGCATACTTTGCATCCAACCCAGTTTTGCTTGGTCAGGGCGGTTCATGCGTTAAATCCTGGTTGACGTTTTAGGGACAGTCACCGAGGCCATTGTTGAGGGTCATGCAGTCCATACAGCCTACCTCGACCTGGCAAAGGCTTCAACACAATACCCCTCGGGTATCATTGATAAACCCATCGGCTTGGATGTGAACACGTACATCGCAGGATGGGTTGCAAACTGGCTAGGTGACACACCCGCGGTCATAGTTGCTGGCAGCATGTCCCACCTACTGCCTGTCCCAGGCGGTGACCCACGGGTCTCTGCACTGGGTCCACTCTTTTCTACATCTACATTTCCACAGTACAAGCACACACAGGGGTGTTATGGCTGACATTGTTTGTAGATGACTGCGAACCGGGTGCCATAGTGGGACGGACATCTGACACAGATATCCTTCAAAGGGGCCTCCCAGATATGGATATCTGCTGTCAGGGACATGGCCTACAGCTAAATGCCAGGTGATGCATAGTCATACCCATCGGGAAGAACGAGGTCACCCCTGTCCGGCATATGGGTGGCAGTCCACTGAGCACGGGGGGAATTACCAGGGATCTGGGGACCCAGGTTGTCAGTCACCATTCGTTCGACACACACATTGCTATCGTGGTTCGGTAGAACTTCTACATTGCCCGCCTGATCGTGCAGGGATTCACATCTAGATCGGGGTAGGTCATCGTCTCCTTGTACTCATTACTCATTACACCTATGATTGAGTACATTGCCCCATTCGGAAGGTATCTGATCCGACACCTACAGCGGCTGGGAAGGCCCCATAGGTTAATCGTCAGACAGATGCAGGGTGTCATGGATTTGTGTTATGCTGTCCCACTATAAGGACCCCTGCTCCATTCAGTCACATACCTCTTGTTCAGTGTTGACCTGTGCCTGACATACGAGGCCATGTCAACCCATATTTGATGACTATGCTTCACCTACTGGATCTACATCCCTCGGAACCACATGGGCAGGTGACGTGAACCTTGACACGGTCATTAATAGAATGTGTTGGAGTGACACATACATCACCCAGACACTCACTATGCTGTGGATCTACATCACAGTACATGTGAGGCAGAGAACCTTGCTAGCCTTGTTCGAGGGGGATCTTGTCCGTTGGATGGGGGATTGCAGATATACCCCAGGGATTACATCATTGTCACTGCTTGACAGAGGTACAGCAATATAATAGGCATTTATCTCCAGACCGGAGGGTTGGCAAAGGAAACCTAGCTATGGCCTAGGGTTATGGCTGCCCTTGGGTACATAGCCTACTCTGTACCTATGGACCTATGAACCTATGTTCATAGTTTGTCCCATTCACACTTGTCTATCCCCTATCCTCTTTCTCATCTGTATATTTCTGTGGCACGTGATTGAACTCTGTATTACCTGCAGGTATGCTGTCTACAGTGCACATACGTCACGGTTGATTACAGTGTATCTGTGTACCTACCTCTGTGATACTGAGGACTACCACACATCCTTCACAGCATTACATGCATATGTCCATTCTATTATTCTTTGGCCTAAGGGGGGGGTGTTAAGGCAACGGTTACACGTGTCCCTGTTTGTGCGCGCGTCATGGTGGTCTTTGACCAGCCTCCGTTGCTGTCGTGGGATGGACAGTGGTGTTGGTGTGTGTTTGGCATGTGTTTTCACTGCCGGTACATCTGTGGGAGGTGGGGTTGGCACATGTTCCTCTTTGCAGGGGGCCCCATCCTGGACTTTTGTGTCATGCATCTACACTTGGCACATGCCATATGTCCTGTGCTATTCCCACAGTCGTGTATGCCTTCATGCATTACTACTGCGTGTTACTGGCTGTTTGTATGTGGTACACATGGCTATTATGGTGGATGGCTTGTCCTATTCCCATGCTATGACATACCCATCCATCCAGGCATATGCATGTTATTCCGTCCTTTGCATTGGCCGTGGGTGTTTGGCCGTCCAGCAACGCCACTGTCAACATGTGATGTCCCACCTTCCCCTTCTGTGCGTGTGGCACCATGTTAGGGCGTCCTGTTTGGTAGGCAGATGTTCCGCTATATGTGTTGTGTTTGACATGTCTGCATAGCTAATCATCGGTGCAGTGGCTGAACATACCGCCTTGTCCAGATGTGTGCAGTTATGGGCACCGTGGCGTGTGCACGCCTATGGGGTTTCGACAGGTCCATACCACATGCGGGATGTACACATTCTGCCGACACATTCACATGCAGCCATTTGGATATCTGTACCTGAGGTGGGTTGTTAACATGTGGGGTACATATTTGCCCGCGTGGCACTGCCTAGGACAATACTTCTTAACACTTTTCAGGTATGCCCATCGTGTGTAGGTGTGTAGCTGCACAAGGCTGCTAGCTGGGTTGGGTGCACGGTCGTACGTGGGTGCGGGTTACATGCTATGACGGGGCTGTTGTGTATTACATTTGCATGCATGAGTTCTGCTTCTGGATATTACGCTTAGACATACGCCGTCCTATGTGTATGCGACGAGCACGTTGCTGGGTGTGGTACATGTTGCTATGCACATGTTTGCCTGTGTTTAGGGTATCATGTTTCCTTCTTGTTGTTATATCGACACGGCTACCCGGCTGTGTACTCTCACTACTGCTGGTGACCATGCCCATGTCGCTACTTCTATGTCGGTGCAGCGCGCTGACATGCTGCGGTACACCTTCACTGGGTATGCCCACTGACAGTGCATTGCGGGACGGACACGGTATTACGCATATCCTTTATTCCTTAGACGGGTACATTTAGGACTTCGTGGGTTAATGTTTGGTTCTCCGTTTTGTTGGAACGGGTACTATGTTGCATAGTCTGCATATGTTTCATTCTCAGCGGGCCCTGGCTGGTGCGGTTACTATTACAGGCGGACTGTGGCAGTCAGCACTTTAGGTTGCTCATCGCCTGCCGGCTTGGCCACGCCTCCGGACGCATCCTACTTGGGCTCGCTCACGTGCCCTACGCACGTGTCTGTGGTTGCGGCGCGCACTCATTACTATGCATATGGCGCTGCTAAGCCGACTATTCACTGCACCGCCGGCGCAAGCCTTACACCGGCCTTGCGCCGAGCTTCATGAATCCCGGGGATAGTCTATTCACTGCATTTTAGTAAGATATTTTTGCAGTATGTTCTTTACAGCCCGCAACAATGGCAAAGGGGTTGACATTTGTGAGGTCATATAGTCTGCATTATTTGGAGTGATGGTCAGAATCATCTGATCTTTAGAATCTGTTAAGTAGTTATTTTGCATATTACTGTAATGCAGTCTTCTCTGCAAGTTCAGATTGCAAAGGATTTCTACATTTAGTTAAATACTGTTTTAACTCTGCCAAAAGTTCAAGTGCCCCAAAAGGTTTAGGAGC
>NW_025057397.1:0-6574 GCF_019279795.1 Protopterus annectens | reverse complement strand
CTAATTTTTTTTCTTTAAACAAAAAGGCAATTTTTTCCCTTTTTAAGTTCATACAATTATTGGACCTAAGGGTGAGTTTTCCCAAATTAAATTGTGAGGTATTGGATCTGAGCAAACTTTCCAGTTCTCTTTAACAATCCTGGTATCACTAGTATACTTAATGTCATACATAATGTTCTTATTATTCTCTCTTTCACATATGAGACTTGGCCACTGATATTGTTGGGTTTTGCTACAATAAGGACTCCAGTTACATGGTAACCAACTTTATAGGGTATCCTCTATCTATAAAGAGGTACTGTTTTGACATTTATTTAATCAATTGTAGCGGCATCCAACTTATCACTACATATTCTCAGTATCCTACCCATCTGGCCTTTCCTGTATTGCGAGAAGTATATGGGTGGGTGTGAATTTCTGTCATAGTGGAGGATACTATTCACTCCAACAGGGCTTCCTATATAGGGTGAAATTTGACTAAGTCATTGTGTGGCCCTTTAGTGAGGTAATATCCAAAAATTGGCTCTACTCACTAGAGAATACTCATAATAAGTGAACCTAAAAGGAAACTTTGACATGGTGGTGTTCATGAAACAAATATGAAATCCTTCAGTATCTATATCACATTCCAGAGCAATAGAGCATTCATCCACAGAAAACCCGTCTATATGGGATCACGTTGATTGCTGAACCTAGGGGTCACTGAAGATGTTCTCTTTCTCCCATCTATGAGCACCAAGAGTTGGTATCGCGTTAGCACAGGGGTGCCCCATGGCTCCCCATGTCTCGCACGTGTGTGAATCCAAACAAAAAACTCCTCTATTACATTTGTTAGGACTAAGTCCAACATACAGCCATATTCATAACCTCGTTGTTGTATTGTTCCCAGCTCGGTCCGGGTGAAGCCTTACTGCATCTAGACCGTATTCGTATTAAGAGACCCACTGGCGAGAACAAACTTTCTATGTCTAGCGGTAGGCCGGCAAAAGTATTATTAGTAACATTATTTCTCACTAGATTTTGTTTAGGGATACATGCAAAAGCTCGCTAAGGAATCCTTTAGGATCGTGGGTATTTCTAATAACTTTCACCATTTTCCAAAGCGTTTGAAGTTATTTTTATATAGGGGAGGCATTCTCAGTGACCCAATGGTCACCTGATACTATAGGGCGTGAGTGGGGGATATTTCATTCTTATGCAACTTGGGCAACCCTTAATTAAGGTATGAGGGGTGATTCTATCAATGGGGAAATCATAAGCATTTGACTTTCTATGGATCTAGGTCATCAATAAATCATAAGAGGTATCATGCATGTATTTTGTGGGACATGACTTTTACGATTTCTCTATTACTTTTATAATACTTGTCATTATTTGTATGTTTGTAACATCAGTTGTTGGTAAAACATGTATCTATAGCTTATAACCCCCCCCTCCTTGTCAATGGTTTAGAAACAGATTTGCATCATCGCCAAAGAGGCCATCTAAACAATGCCTTTTGCATATGATTCACAAAATTACCCTTATTTTTTATCATATTCATAATGTAAATATCCACTCACATGTTCTCATAAAACGATGGTATTCAATAGGTTCTAGCGTTAATGAGGGTATAAAGGAGGAGGCTTCCTTTTACAAGGGAGTGTGGCCTTATAATGAGTTCATCATTGCTAGATGGAACATCTTTTAAGCAAGAACTTGACAAGAGACAATTTTCTACAAAACGAAAGTAAGCCTATGAAAGTATCAGGCTGGGTGTACTATTATTTCCTATTATACTACTTTTGTAACGTACTTATTACTTATAGTAGAAGCACAGCAAATGTATATGCTTCAAATTTGATTTGCACCACCGTTTTATGTCATATTATATAATTAGAAGGTATACATACATTTTAAATATTTTTATTTTATTGTGTGTAAAATGAAGTATATCTTACCATTATTGTATATATTTATGTGAGCACTATATTTGGCGGCTATTTTAACTGCATGGTTTTGTTCATTAATTAATTGGTCAATTGATGATGTTTTTGTATATAAATGGTGAATATATAGGTGAAAATTGTAACCTGATGAAGCGCACCTGTGATATTAAAGTGGCGCTTCGTTTTACTAATAAAATCATTTTATATTTTTGTTCGTGTTGGTGGTTTCAAGCAGTCTTTTGGTCTACAACTTTTGTTGTTTTTACAATTTGCAAGGAACCTTTTTGGATGATAGAGCTTTTGTTGTTTATTTGGTTTTCATACTTTACTGCAATAGCTTAGCTGAGGTCATCACACACCTGCGATGGATATACCCGAACATTGAATTGGACTATAAATCAACTAACAGGTACTGTATGAAGGAACCGATAGTAGTTGGAATTGTCTATTTTATCAGAAAGATAATCCAGCTTCTACGACGCGGATATAACCATGATGCTCCCTACTAAATGTTTTCAAAACTGATAATGAGAACTTGCATGAATTTTTGGTAGCTTAGGAACCTGGAAAATGACCTGCTATAAACACATAGGTTGGTCTGGCAGAGGCAGAATTTACAAGCTTGCACACCACATTTTCCAAAGGTTATCCCCGCTGGCATCGCGGTCTTGTGCATGCCGACCTACGGGGATGTATCCGAAATTTAACTCCGTGGCGAAGCAACTTAATGTCAGTAGGAAATAAATACATCCAGTGCGGACTATTTTTCACCGATTAGAAGGCGAGGAGCTCCTGATTAAGGTAGAGGAACAACATAAATTTCTAATTACTAATTATCAGACAGATTTTTGTGTTTCAAAAATACACACTATGAATAAACAATTAGCCTTGTACAGTAATAAATTAGAACAAATTAAAATTAAAAAATTAAAACGTGACTGTGAAGATTTCCAACTGGGCCGTATTTTTGTTTGGCCGAGAGCTAGCCTGAAGGATAGTTCTCATGTACCGGCAGCTTCACATTCAAGAAGTAATGATTCAGCGACTGTGTTGGTTGAGGTCAGTAGGATTTTAGCGGGCTAACAGTGGAAGAGAGAGTCAAGCGGATAACATCACCTGCAGGGGCTTAATGCATCCCAAGCCGCATCCTAATGCATCCTTGCCCTGTAATCAACAGGGTTTTGAACCAACAGTGATAATGCAGCATTTTTGGGTGCGAAATCCAAAGCTAATGGCTCGAACAATGCATTTGCTACACCCGTACCTTTAAACTTCCCTCTCCCCTACAAGGTGGCACGTGCAGCTCGAACGGTCGAGGGAAGAGAAAAGCATCAGGAGGAGGCGCCCAGGAAGGCGAGGAGGAGGAGAAATGAAGAGCGTTGCAAACTTTAAATTTGACAACAAGGACCTTTACACAAGATGAACAGTTTGTCTTAAATAAGGGTTTATCATTTATCCCTTCTAAACATAGTACACTGTCTGATACTCTCATGGCTTAATACCATAGTTAATATTCGCCCTGCTCTTCTGGTCCTGCGATATGAGACCACCACTCACGATAGTTGACTAATTATTGCTTGCTTTTATTATGTAAATAATTTCCATTATAGTATTATGAATTTTTAAGCGCGTATTATTACCACTCTTTATTAATACAAGATGCAGTATGGATATTTTGGGCTATACCTTTCAGAACGTTTGTTAACGAAATATATCCATCTGGAGACTTAGTATGTAATGAAAGCTTAGATTTATATATGAAGATAGGTTTGAATATCAGCAAATGCAAATATTATAACTTTGCATTTAAATAATCGTGGGCTTCATATGAACTAATGCTTAATACTTATTACATTTTAGTTAACTTGACCAGCATTTACCAAAGAACTGCACTATTTGTTTCCAACTAGCAAACATATAGCATAAAAAGTAATTGAATAGTATTGCCGCAATACATGAGCTATGAAATACATATACGATGAGAGCATCGCCTTTGACATTTAGGCTTAGCATTTATTATGATGGCCGTCAGATAAAAACATTTGGACCGTAATACAAGAGCTATGAAATACATACACGATGAGAGCATCGTCTTTGGTATTTAGGCTTAGCATTTGTTATGATGGCCGTCAGATAAAAACATTTGCACCATATGAAATATATTTTATGGTTGCACATGATTGAATTATAGGCAGTGGCCCTATAGAATGGCTACTGTGTAGATGCTTACACTGAGCCGACAGAAGAATGTCTCCAGCCTATTTATCGGGCCGGAGGAAAGATATACAGCGCCACATATATATTACAGTATCACACTTGCCTAATAGGAGCGTTCAATGGTTATAGCTTCTTGAAACAACAATGAACTACATAGATAAATGTTCCTTCTTCTTTTACTGAATTTGATCTGATGCACCAAGGATGGGCTTTTTTAAAGGAATATAGCCAAAAATGGATATAAACTAAGAATTAAAAAACTGCAAATATATATGCTTTGAACATGATTTGCACTATCGTTTTATGTCGTCTCATGATTGGCCGTCAGATAAAAACATTTGGACCATATGAAATATATTTTATGGTTGCTTATGATTGAATTATAGGTGGGTTTCAGAATCGACATTGTGCAGGATGTCCTTTATATTGAGTCGATAGAAGAAATGTTCCCAGCCTATTTAGCTTCGGGCCGATGGAAAGATATGCTAAAACTGTACCTGCATTTCATTGTCTAATAGGAGTGCAGTCCAATGCTGTATGGTGTCTATTGAAACAACAACGAACCATATAGATAAATGTTTCTTCTTCTTTTACTGAATTGATCTGATGCACTAAGGATGGGCTTTCTTAAAGGAATATAGCCCAAACTGGATATTAAATAAGAATTCTTAAATTGTAAATGCTGTTATACTTCAAATTTGATTTGCACCACCGTTTTATGTCATATTATATAATTAGAAGGTATACATACATTTTAATATTTTATTTTATTGTAAAAATGAAGTATATCTGCATTCCATTATTGTATATATTTATGTGAGCACTATATTGGCAGCTATTTTAACTGCATGGTTTGTTCATTAATTAATTGGATAATTGATGATGTTTTCGTATATAAATGGCGAGCCTCTTAGTGAAAATTGTAAATCCGATGAAGCACCTGTGCGGAAAGCTCGCTTTTGGCTTTAATAAACCATCGGTATTTTTTGTTCGTGTGGTGGTTTCAAGCAGTCTTTGGTAATAACCTACCCCACTGAGAACCCCTCAGTGAGTCCAAACACTGTTCGTACCTCTGAGTCACTGGGTCCTTGTACAGATGAGCCTGTACTAATTCCTCTTACCCAATGTTTCTGGGACTGAAACCACTGCAGCATTGCCCAGATCAGCTTTGGGACTCAAGTCATATGCTTCCAAAGCTCCAGGAAAGCCCAGTTTGACTCTTCCTCTTCCTAGTTTCTCTCCAAGACCGGTCTCAAATGACAATTTGTAATTCTTTGTGTTGCATCCTGATCGAATCTGAACCATCATCTCCATCTCTACATTCCCACACATTCTCATGCATCCGCCATCAACCCCTCCAGAACTTCATGCAATGGTAGTAGTTCTCAGATGCTCTGGTACTGTCCGGTCGTTGTGGATGTCCCTTTAATTTGCACACTGGCACAAGCATGCTTATTCTCCCACCCATCTGGGATACTTTCTCATCCACACTGCAACCATACCCCTCAGGTTTCATTTCTCCCTCTAGCTCACCCAGCATCTTAACACTGCCGTGACCTCATCTGAGCCTGCTGCTTTCCCTGACTTCATTTTCCTTAGTGCTGCTCTTTCTTCTTCTAAGCTGGGCTCCTCTTCTACTCTCATTGTAGGCTGTTTCTGGGGCAGTACCGCTTCTGTGGGGTTTTCTTCATTCAGAAGCTGCTGAAAATACTCCTTCCATCTGCCTTTGATGTCCTGTGGGCTGGTAAGCAGGTTGTTGCTGGAATCCCTTATGAAGGGTGTCTGACTATCTTCTTTATCTTTCTGTCTTTACCTTGCAACCTGGTATAGTTTCTTTGTGCCCCTTACTGAGTCACTTTCCAGAAGCTGATAGAGTGCCTCTGATGCCCTATTCTTTGCTACTGCAACTTCTTTCTTAGTTTGTTAGCCAACCAGTACTCCTTCCTGGCTTGGTCAGTCTTTTCAATCTCCCACTTCTTCCTGCACTCCTTCTTTCTTTTGATTACTTCCTGCACTTCTGCATTCCACCACCAGCTTTCCTTATGTACCTTATTTCCATACCTGGCTCAACCACATATCTTTTCTGTGGTCTTAACACATGCAGTTTTAGGCTGCCACTCTTCTTCAACTCCACCTATTTCCTCCCTTCTTGGGGTGCTAGAACCCTGAGTAATTCCTTCAACTGCTGTATTTTCTCTCCAGTCAACTTCCAGGTCTTCAGCCTGGTCTCTGTTGATCTTAGAGCCTTCTCTGACCACTGCTTGCAGCTGATTGTGGCAACTATGTATTTTGTAACCGCATCCTTATAACTACTGTTTAGTTGTGTTATACTTGAATTCTGAGGGTATGTGCCAGAAGCTATCACTAGAGTTACTATAAATCTGTTTATTATTTTGTTTTCAACTACACTCTTAAAACTCTGAATTTCT
>NW_025057396.1:0-6170 GCF_019279795.1 Protopterus annectens | reverse complement strand
TAGAGCGGGTATTAAATATTTTTTACCAAAGATTTTATTCAATATGAAATTGTCTGAAAAGAGTGCTTGTAAAAATTCATTTATATTATTCCAAAAGGTGTTTAAAGTAGGACAATCAAAAACATATGAGCTCAGTTAATATCTACACTACAGTTACATTTATTACAAATGTTTTGTTTTTTGTTGATTTTATCCATTAATTGTGGTATGTAAAATGATCTGTTCATAAATCTCCAAGTATATATTTTCCATTTCAAAGAAAAATATGTGTTCCCTGCTGACTGTAGTATATTAGCCTTGTCTTGCTCACTTAAGAGATTATTGTTAATTGAGCTATAGTAGTTCCAGTAGTTATGTGGACAGCAAAATGTTTCTTCTCTCAGAACTCTGTAAATAAAGGAAAGATTACCTGAATAAGTATGTTTATGTAATAGAATTGATTGAAAAATTGTTATAAGTTCTTAGTGTCATGTTTATTAGTTGATGAAATTAATTCTAATTTATTGTCAAGATATACTATGAGTGTTTGTATATCTAGCCATATGGATTTATCAAGCCCATATTCCTGTATAATATGATAGACTGATTTGGTCTTGTATTCAGATGTTAACTGGAACCAACATTTGAGTTCATTATTTTTAAATAAGGTAATCTTAAAATCTGAGGTTAAAAAAGTCTCTTGTGTGAATGCTATGGGGAATAATAAGAAAAAACAATCTTTATGTTTAATATGTTTATATACAAAATTCTTAAAATTAATTATGAGTATGTATATAACTGGCAGTATGATAAGATTATCATGAGTGACAAAATAATCTTTTAAAATCCATATAATAGGAATACTTATAATTTCTAATTGATATGCTGAAGGTCTCGTTATAAGATGCATAGCTGATAATTCCCAGAAGGATTTCCATTCAGGTGAATAAGTAATATCTAAAAGCTGTGAAATTGTTCTAATTATAGAGGAGATTGAGTAAAGATTTAGATATGGAAATGCTATCCCACCATTATTCCAGCTATTGATGTGTTGATTAATTGTGATTCTTGATTTTTTTTGGGACCAAAAGAATCTTAAAATCAGAGTGTTTAATTTATTAATACACTTTTCTGAAGCAATAATTTGAATAGATTGTATAATGTATAAATTTTGAGGTAAAATTATAATTTTTATAATAGTTGATCTTCTTCGGTAATTGAATATGAGTATTGTATTTCGAATTTGAGAAAATAAATCTTGAAAGCATTTTGCAAAAGCAATTTTTTGTTATAATTTAATTGTATTATTGATTTTATATCCTTTGGCAAGAATAATTCCAAGATGTAAAGGCCATGATCTGTAATAGGGGCCGCCATATAGTCCTAATTTATTTATTTTTTCACATTAGGGTATATGGGTAAGATTTTTGATTTTATTGTCGCCAAATGATGTCCTCTCACAGTTGTCATTACCACAGACATCATTTGAAAAGTTTTGATCAATTCAAAAAGTGACAGAAATGAGGAGTCTTGTGGTAATAAGTATATCGTCTGTAAACAATTGAATCTTAGCTATAATGTCTTTGTCTATCTCCAAGCCCTCTATATTTTTGGCTACCCTGCCTCATTCCCAAGGTTCCAGTGGCAAGTAAGTATATATAGCAGCAGGCAAGTAGCTACAATGTGAGTAAAATAATAGGGAGGTGAACAGCGTAATTCCCTGCTTGCACCTTTTTGACAGGGGATTTTATTTGGAAATATAAGGACCTGCCTCATATAAGTATGCAAAAGTTTCTTCCTTCATATAAATGTTTTAGAAGGCTGTACGAAGTTACAAGAAACTCTTACAGCACCCAGAAGAATAAACAAATAATTCCAATTAATTAAATAAAAGCCGCATTTGTATGTCAAGACTAATTCTTCAATGCTAAGTTCCTAGTTTCCTTTGCAGTCAGGTCATAGTTCATTTTATATTATCATACCGCTGTATACAAACTCCTGCCCTACCTCAGCCCATTAATTGGGGTAGTAAACCTTAATCTTTCTGAGAATATGTTCATGTAAACATCTCTTTATAATCAATATTCAGTAAGGATACCATGCAAGAGGAAATGCGGTCAATTCCTTATTTGATTTTAAAGTATATATAGGCTTATATGAATGTGTATTTCCATGATGGGAGTAGTGTTATTATTATTCTGGGCAACATTATATACATTGTGCAGTAGAGTAATAGCCATTTCAAAGCAATTTTATATTTCTGTACAAATTCCATCAGCTTCTCTAAAAGCTTTATTAGGTTTACATTATCATTTGATTTGTATGTCTGATAAAAATTTTGTTTATATTTCAACTTCTATTTATATATATATATATATGTTTCGTTCAGTTTATTATATATGTTTTTATTAATAAAATGTCTTATATTGTCTTCTGACTCTATTTGTTATGTAGATTGATTGAATTCATGAAAATGACATCTAAACTTTTCTAATATATCTTGAATAGTGTGTACCTCTCTCTTCTTTCTTATAGAGTGTATTTAATCTTTTGGTCTTATTCTTAAGGTTTGATAAATGTTTAGGATTTACTGAATAGGCAAGAAATGTATAGTTTTCTAAAGTTATCATCTTGAGATGAAGAATAGATCTATATTCTTCATTTAATTTGTATATCTTATCTCTTATATTTTTAGAGGAAATATTATCTGTAGTTTTGATGTGTAATGAGTCCAGATTATCCTGTATTGTTCTTATGTCTTTATCCCAAACTTTCATCTTGTTGTAATGCCATTTGTTAATTTGTCCATACAAGTATGCTTTTAAAGCATCCAAAATAAATATATCTTGAGTGTCAGAAGTTAAATTTATATTTATAAAGTTTTGTGTCTCTTCTTTTAAAAATGATTGAAAATCTTTAAGCTGTGTAAGATAAGCTGGGATTCTTTTAATTTGAACATTAGGGGGTATTATTAATATTACGTTCAAATAGAATAGTATCATGATCAGAAATTGGGAACAATATGATTTTACTGTTAACCAGATTATTAATTACCTGTGTAGAAAACTATATTCTATCAATTCTAGAATATGTTTTGTGTCTATTAGAATAGAAAGTGTATTGTAATGAATTATGGTCCACACAATGATATATATCTTTAAGTAGATAGATGTCTAGGAAATTTATTAGTTGTTTAGCTTGTTGTGTAATTTTTCTTTTGCCTGAAGTGGTTGTATCTTTTGGGTCTAGGATACAGTTGAAGTATCCTGCCATAATAATATGGCCCTCAGATAAAGCTATTATTTGATTTAAGATGTGTCTAATAGTATTAGTACCAATACTGGGTATCCAATAATTGTTTATTAATGTATACAATTTCATGCCCATTTCTGCTATAGCCAAAGTAAGTCTTTATTATCTTGATATGTTTTAATTATTCTGGGTAGAGGAGATGCTTTATTCCACAATATTGCTACACCTCTTTTCTTTTTTGTACACTCTGAGCTTACAATAACTATATATTTATTTCTATCTAAGAATTTAATAATATCTTTCATTAAATGAGTTTCTTATAAAAAATATTATGTTAGGTTTATGAAAGGCTAGATATTTAAATAGATTACTTCTTTTATAGGGGTTGTAGGAGCCGTTTATGTGTTAAGTGACATGCCTTTCAACGTGGTCATGTTATATAATTATAAGTGTGTGATGTAGTAGTAACATATCAATATCCTGCATGAAACAAGAGAATCTCCCTCCAAATATGAATTTGTTCAAAATGAATATAGTGGATCTAAAATCATTGAGAAAAAATATATGCATTCCTTGAGTTTTGTATTCTGTACTTTTTTGAATAAGCTACACTGGATGTCAAAAAAAACTTTCTTTTAAGAAAATGATTGCATATTCTAGGTTAAAAATACAAAACATAGCTCCCCGCCTGGAGTTATAAACTCCTAATCCCAATGACTTTAGTCACTGAGATCAAAACCCTAAACAATAACAACAGAACGCAAACCCCACTAATAGTATAGATTATGTAATTTATATTGCAAACAAAACTAGAACAAAGTTTCTTATACAACAAAAAAAGAATCAGCTTTAGAATAATTCATCTGGAATGAATATATTATTCTTATATTCAGCGATGAGTCAAAATATCTAAAGAATATTAAAGAACTAACTAAATTAACTTCAAATGTAACCTTTCAAGGAAACCATAACGATAGAAGGAATTATTTATATATACAGCACTTCTACTTAGATATTATGTATCCTACAACATCAAAATCAAGATTGTGCTACTCAAGTAATGACATGTTTGTATAATCCGTATAATCTACAATAATATAGTCATAAATCATATTGTGTCTCTTCCCTTATATTTATAAGTTATACAAGAGAAGGAAAAAAATATTATACATGTATGAACCTTTCCAGTCAATTATACTCAAAATGGCATCCTTAATGACACAGACGTTGCTATTAGTGATACCCTTGAGAGGTATTCAGTGCATCAGTAGTAAATGAAACATATCAAATATAGTTATTAACTATGCTGAAAACATCTACACTGTATAAAGTATATGACATTTCCTTGTGCAGAAGCTTAATTAGATAGGGTCAATTATGAGGTATTCAGCATCTTACTACACAAATAAACAGATGTACTTGCAAGTGATAGAAACATCCTCTCTTGTTAGAACAAAACTGCAGTATGTTAAGTAAGAGCTAACTTTAAAAAAGGCAACATTTATCATAATATAAGATATTATCAAAATAACTGGAAGAAGAAAAGAAAAGAAAGAAGGAAAGAGAAAAAAAGAAAGAGGTAGACTGCAATGAATGTATGCATATACAGAATAAATAAATAAAATACATACATGTTTACAAGTAAAGACTTTCACTGTTCTTTATTTTCTTTCTTCCCCTTCCCTTACCTCTCTCTCCCTTTCATGTTTTTCATGTTGATTCTGTACTTTTCTAGCCTCTGGAAGACAGAGATATGCGAAAAGGCCCCAAATATTCCAGTAATCCTGTACTTGACCATAGATTTCATTGTTCTGTAGTTTAAAATGTGATTTACAGAAGAAAAAAAAATAACCAAACCATTTCTCGGCCGTAGATATGGTCTACACTTCCTGGAAATGACCGTCTCTTGCCAGTGACGTCATCAAGCTGCTTTGTATTGCTGAGAATGCAAAGTAAAAGAGAAGAAATGGTTCCAAGGCTAATTGAGAAGTTCAGAGAGAGAGATTAGCTCGTGAAATTGCAGCATGCGATAAGCAAAGTGCTAAAAATTGTCTTTAATGATAGATCGGTGGGAAACCGCCAAAATACAGCAAAAATACAAACTTTACAAAAGTACTTGTGGCTCCATGAACTCCGTAAGGCCCAAACTGTCAAACATTCACAGAAGAAATGCCTTTGCAACTACAGAACATATACATAATGAATACTACAAAAAAAATCTTAGTTACAGCACATATGCACATCAGACATCACTTATTAAACAGTATAGATTTCCATATGCCTTGTTATTAATTAAAACGAGAGAAAAAAAAGAAAAAACAAAAAAGATAAGTCTAAACGGCCTGACACATTTATATACAACATCACCTGAACAAATGTGCAGCACACATACCCCACACCATTTACATTGCCTGAACAAATGTGTAACATATATACTATACAGTGTTTACATGATGTCATTTCATTCAACAGGAATAATAAAACACATCTTGTGATTAATGTTACCCATCAAAGTATATGTAAGAAAGAGGAGGAAAAATGTTATAAAAGTATGTTATTTTCTATCTTATGAATATACCATGAGATTCAAAGAGGGAAAAGTGAAATCTGTACAGAAGAGAGAAAGGAAAAGAAAACCATTTTTCTTACTTAGACTTCCCCTTAAAGCATCCCAACTATTCTTATATTGTAAATATGTGAATGTATAGAGATATATAAATATTAACTTTGTGGAGATAGTAGTAAGATTAATAGTATGAGGTTTAATGAAAAATAAAGTTTAAACAACAAATTATTGTAACTTAAAGTTTTTAAAATTTTTTTTAAAATTTAAAAAAATGATAAAATAAAAATTTAAAAAGGGGAAAAGGGGTAAAATTATTTAATTTTAAAAAAAAAAAAAGGGGGGGTTTTGGGGTTTAAAAAAAATTTTTAAATTT
>NW_025057395.1:0-6630 GCF_019279795.1 Protopterus annectens | reverse complement strand
AGTAAATAAGCTAGAACAGAAATGTATATCAGGTATTACCTGTGCACATGTATGTTTGAGTAGGTGCACCCGGCTGCCTCATAACAACAGGAATGGGATGCAAAATGGCAGGTAAATAAGCTGTATATGTTGTACACATGTGTAATCTCATTTCTATCCATCCCACAGAGTTTGATTTCTACAGCTACTGGTTGTTGAATTGCTCTGATACAGACATGGTTACTAGAATAAGCATGATTATCAGGTTGAAATTAATGTGGGTCCAATTGTGTTATGACCTTGTGTCCATGCCTTCTACAAACAGCTATATGACCACCTACATAGCTATATGGACTCAGCAATACCTTACTTGTAAAACCTGCCTCCACCAATGTAGAGTATTTCCATTTGCTGGACAGCAGCAATACACAAACCACATAATCGGTCACTATATTGCTTTTACAGGGCAAAGTAGAAGAGGGACCAACTTGGCAGCAAGTCATTCTTTGTTTGAATGAGCATATAAGGTCACAGGTGGAGTACTGTAAGGCTAACTATGAGTACAAATTGGACACATCCACCAAGGACAATCACAAGGCTGTCTTCACATATGTCTTCAATATCAAAGACAGCAACCCAGCCCACCCTGTAACGGTGGTCAATCACACCACATACACACACACACACACACACACACACACACACACACACACACACACACACACACACACACACACACACACAATAGCTATAGCCAACCTGCTGTAGACAGGTTTAGGGCAAACATCACCCCCCCTGGCTCACCATCAGTATAGGTGGATATGCACAGCACCTGCAGCCCTCCCTTCACCAGGGACCAGGTGCATATTGCCTAAACAAAGTCAACAAAAGCAATTCTCTATGAGACCTGATAACATTTCTGTCTGCATCCTACATGAACTCAGGAATATGCTTCCAGCTCCATTACATACTGTATGCTAGCAAAGTCAGAGCACCATTGACATCCCATCTGCATGAAAGATGGCCACTCTCATCCCTCTACACAAAGGTGAATGATGAATGGTGGTTTATGCAATGTACTAGCCCTCATTGGGGGAAGATGACACATCTGGACCAGGAGTGCAATGCAGGTTCATACTGCGCTGATAGATGACAGGGGTATGATGCAGCTGTAAGTGGTGGCTAATGATAGGTGATGTTGATGTGCAGGCTCTGTAAATATCTTTGAGCAATGTCTGAGGTCCTGTGATGTGTTTTCCTGTTTATGTTTTCCAGGTGACATGCAGCACAGCCAGCGTACACTGCAGATGAAAATGCAGCCATCACTGATGCCATTATCCAGTACCATGGGGTGAAGTTTGGCAGCAGCAGCCAAAATCTACAGGAGCAGACTGCCCTGTGGGACGACCTTGTCCACAGAGTGAACACCTTGGGCCACCATGGCTGCACATATGATCAGGTCAGACATCATGCAACAGCTGGCAAAGGGCTGCTGCTGTGGCCAAGGACCATACAGCTACAGGTGGGGGGGGTCCAACCACACAGGTGCCACTTATGGCAACTGAGGAGCTCCTTGCCAACCTTGGGGCAGCCCCCACACAACAGCCAATGGATGAAACACAAGTCCTGGAGGTGGGTGGCACCCAGGCAAAAGGTGAGGAATGTCCAGGTAAGGCCACAATACACATCAATTTAATTGTGTAGCAGTCATACTGTCATCTATAGAGTATCTAGATGCATATGTCAATTCAAACTGCATTTGTGGGTGGGGATTAGTAATGCACACAAGTGCACATCAATGGTGAAGGACAGCAAATTGTGTACTATAGAGTATCTAGATGCATATTCATAGTATATTCATAGTTCAGTACTAAGCTAACTGCCCTTGTGAGCCATTTTAAGCCTAGCCAATTATCCCTTGTGAGACTCAAACCCTGCACTTTGTGTTTGTAATGCAAACACCTTAACCATGTCAGTTCATACTGCATTTGTGGGTGGGGTTTAGTAATGCACACAAGTGCACATCTATGGCGAAGGACAGAAAATTGTGTACTATCACAGCTTGTACTGTACATGCGCAGAAAAGTAGCATTCATATTTTACCAATGCCAAATGTGAGTCTGCTGATAATACCTCTCCCCCACAACTATATAGATCCCTCTGGTCTGGATATGGGACAGCAGCCTAAAGCTGGTGAGTATGGGATTTTCTTATTGTGGCTCACCACTATCCCAGGCATGTTAAGGTCATGAATTTGACCATGCACACAACTGTTACACTCAGCCATATTGAGATATTTGCATATTCACTTGTGGTGGGGTTAACTGCATTGCATCACAGTGGTCATCACAGAGGCCTATTTGTAGGAGATGCCACATATCTGTGGCATACCTCACAACCTGTCATTGCAAGAAATCTGGACAAAGACTGACAAAATGGAGGGACAAAGGCCATATTATAGGGACATATTATACAAATTAGTCTTATATGGTGCATATAAATATGGTGGTGTACAGACACCTGTTAGAATGTCAGGTATTTGTGATATACAAAATTGAGAGCACAATAAAACATATCCGAACCCTTCCAACCTTTCATGTAACCTATAACCTGTACAGTTTAATTGTAAAACAAACAAATCTGTTAGGGGAACAATTATGACACATGAAAAATGTACAAAAAGCTAGATGCATATGCGTGGCCAGGCTGAAGGTAATACTGTGTTGAAGTAGCTTTTGATATAATTACAGCATTACATCTTCTTGGGTACACATCCACCATCAATTACAGAGACTCCTTGATTAACAGCAAATAACAGTCAGCTGTCCTAACATTTACTCAGTTGCCTGCTACAGCAACAGCTATAGCTTGCATAGAGCTCATGAAGCAGCAAAGGGATCTCATCTGTGAAAGGTATCATCCCAGAGAAGGGTACACACACATTTTCACAGCATTGCATATACGATGGAACACAGTGAAGATAGTCATCAAACAGTGGTGAAAGTATGGGCCAACAGTAACATTGCAAAGAACTGGACATCACTCCAAATGTGTGGAATAGACAAGACCCAAACTGGTCAGAGTGGCTGTCAGGAGACCTACAGCAACACTAAAGGAGTTGCAGGAACTCTGGCAAGTACTGCTTGTGTACTACATGTGACAACAATATCCCATATTCTCCACATGTCAGGCCTATGGGTTAGGGTTGGAAGATGGAAGCCTTTTCTCACACACAACAAAATCAAGGTCTGGTGAATTTCTCAAGAACAGTACATCAGATCTCCCAAATGCATGTGGGCAAATGTGTTATGGTGGAATGAGACCAAGGTTGCACATTTTGGCCACAATACCAAAAGATTTCTTTGGCACAATAACAACACTGTGCATCACCAAAAGAACACCATCCCCATGCTGAAGCACAGTGATGGCAGTGTCCTGTTTTGGGGTTGTTGTTCATAAGCTGGGAGTGGACCTTTAGCCAAGGTGGAGGGGATTAGGAACAGTTCCAAATACCAGTGCCTTTTGGACCAAAATATTCATTTGTCTGCTAGAAAGCTGTAGATAGAAAGGAGTTACACCTTTCCACACAACAATGACCCAAACCATATATCCAAATCCAAAAATGAATGTGTTCATCACAAGACAATGCATGTTTTGGAATGGCCCATCCACAGTCTACACATACATCCAATAGAAAATCTGTGGGGTGTCCTGAAGAGGGCTATGCAGAAGAAGTGCCCTTGCAATCTGACAGAGATCGAGGGCTTCTGCAGGGAGAGAGTATAAATATTGATAATTCGAGATGTGCCATGCTGATACACACCTTCCCAAGAGGACTGACTGCTGTTACGATACCCAGGCTTCTGCAGGGAGAGAGTACAAATATTGCTAAGTCGAGATGTGCCATGCTGATACACACCTTCCCAAGAAGACTGACTGCTGTGATGATATCCAAAGGTATTTTAACAAAGAAGTACTTTAAGGGTGTGCACAGTCATGCCACTTGCCTATTGTATGTATTTCAACTTCTATATGTTACCCCTTACCAATGTTTTGTTCTTCAACTGGATTGCACAAGTTATAGGTTACAAGAAGCCACATGGACGTAGGTCAGCACCAACATCAGCTGAGTCTACAGGGCCATGCCCTTTCACAATCCCATAGTGACACCAGCACTACCAAAGAGGGTTGCTGTCCACATCACAATGGAGCAGGCTATGGGCACAGTGTCCTGGCCGGTGCCAACAGGGACACAGATCCAGCAGACCGCAGTTGCCATCAGGAAGTAGTACTGTATCTGGCCTTAGGCTTGGTGGTGCCAGTGAGACCCCTGGCAGGACCAGTTCACGTGTCCATGGCAGGAGACAGTGAACTGGAGACCCTGTCATGTACAGTCCACAGTTGTCCAACATACTTTTGTGTAGGCAGCCACATGCTGTGACTGTGTGCATACACACACACACACACACACACACACACACACACACACACACACACACACACACACACATTTGTATCACATGCAGCTCACCTCCAGACACACACAGCACCCCTACACACACACACACACACACACACACACACACACACACACACACACACACACACACACACACACACACATCTGTATCACAGGCAGCTCACCTCCAGACACACACAGCACCTCTGCACAGCCCATCTATAGGATATCCCTCCAAACACATACACATGATGTCAACCATATGGCCCAGCCTAGGCCTCTGGCAAATGCACACCACACCCTGTGCTCAAACTATTGCACGTGATACCTGTGCCACATCCCTGTCATCCATACCATTGATGCAGGGACATGCTAATATGGGTCTGATGCACAGGGTGGATATAGTACAGTGTAGCTATATTATACTGTGTAATGTGCGGTCTGCTTGCATTTGTTATGTGTACACATAAAGGTGTATGTACCTTATTAGCCATGATGCATTATTCCTGTTAGTACCACTGACTAAATGTAGTCTGACATGCTGTATTCTGTTTGTGTTCTGGGTGTCTGTGTGTCTGCAGGCTGTGGCCCTGCAGACATTACCAACATGGAGTATGGCAGAGTGGAACTACACCAACCATTTCTTAGCCAAGGTACGGCTTTATATGTACATTTGCCAGGTGTGTGTGCATGCAACAGTGTGTGAGGGACACAGTTGTCAGACAGTGTGACCTTGCATACATACTCCTTGTCACAGACAGGTAGCATTCAGACATGTCACCTCAGCATTGTGTAGTACCACAGGCTCATACATGCAGAACATGTTACAGGAGTACTGTCAGTGGATCCCTCACAAGCTTAGTCATTAGATTAACTGCAACAGATACACCTGTCAACACTGGTTGCCCCTGCCATTTCTTTCTCATGCACTCAACCCTAATGCAGTTGGTGAGGGCATACATGGTACTATGTATGACAGGTTTGTGGTATGCATTCCTGAGTTCACAGGGTGGAACAGGGAGACAAAATCATATATTCTCCACATGCATACAGTAAGGACTGACACAGGGGATGTGCATACAGTAACACAAACACAGTTGGCAGTAGACAGATTAGTAAACTTATTTATCCACTTTAATGTACTATAGTGCTACATACACATGACATGCCCCACATAGATTACATGCATGGGACATAACCTACTACCTCTTACAACATGTGATGTTGTGAATGCTTTCACGGCTGGTGAGATAACCCACCAGAAATAGTGACTGGAGTCATCTATTGCTCCTGCAAGCCTGGACAAGTGATAGAGAAACATATGTTGTATCAGCATGATGTTTCAGTTGGGTATGATATCTGATGCTAACATGTGTGTCACTACACTAATTGTGACCTATTTGGCAACAATATCACATACATGACCATTGTTAGAGGACACAGACCCCATACAGGCCGCAATCATCTGGATATTACATAGACATCTGTACAGATGACTGGTATGGCCTGTACAATGGTTTAGCATGCTGCATGTAAGGCAGAAGCCATTAACATGCTATATAAAGTAATGCCAATGGGAGGTGGTAAACAGGAGTGGATGGCACACACATCAAAATGGCATAACTCACACAGGATATGATTCACACATACACACTTGCAAGTATTAAGATTAGAACCCTTACCTATCTAGTTACTTCTATGATAGCATTACACAATTATCAGATGTGCCTCGGAGCTTATATGATGTCACCTTTTCCCAAGGTACTTTTAAGGTGAGTGACATCAGCAGGCCTTCTAAAGTAGGGTGATGGAAAGTATACAAGGAAGTACACAAATCAAAATGGTATAACCCACACATGATACAATTCTTAACCCAAACACAAACACACACAGTTGCCAGTATTGAAAGTAATACCCCTGCCTATCTAGTCAATTGTACTATAGTGTTACACAGGTATGAGACCTGCCATGACGCTTATATGATTTCACTCTGTCCCAAAGTACTTCTAAGGTGAATGACATCAGCAGACCTTGTAAAGTAGGGTGATGGGAAGTGTACAGGGTGGTACACAACTGAAAATGGAATAACCCACACACTATATGTGTCTGGGTCTGAAGAACTAATAGCTCCCTTCCAATCAATATCTTAGAAAGCCTTTATTACCTGATTGTACCCTTCCTAAAAGGGGTAA
>NW_025057394.1:0-6564 GCF_019279795.1 Protopterus annectens | reverse complement strand
AAATATTTTCAATGTATAATAGCAATATCGATCCCGTGGTTGTAGAATAGTAAAATTTACCCACGGTTGCCTTTATTTAATCACTTGTGCTTCACCCTCATGGTTAAACCACAACAACCATGGGTAAATCTTAATATACTACACTGACGTCAGTTATTGCTTAAATAAAATATATACACTTAATAATAATGTATCAGTAATGAGTAATTAATATTCAAGTCTGACTTCTTTTTTAAAGGAAAACATTTGTTTGTCCTTAGCTCAGTTTTGCTAAGCACAGCTAAGCCAAGCTAAGCAATGCTCAAACAGGACCTATCTGAGCAATTCTTAGCAGTGGTCAGCTCTGCTTAGCGGGTCTTGATCATTGCTAAGAAGTCCCATGCTAAGTAGTATTCAGCTCAGCTAAGCAGATTTGCACACTGCTAAGCACTGCTCAGCATTTGCCACTATAAGCACTGCTCAACTCAGCTTAGCAGGTTTGCACATAGCTCAGCTTTGCTCAGCATTTTTGAAAATGGCCCAATGATTGCAAAGGGTAGGAATATGGCCTTATTTAAACTGCACAGGTGGAAATACTGGCAGGAAAGTGATGAGGTTAAAACTACCAACATAACAATTGCAACAAAATCCGAATTAAAGGTCATGCAGCTAAATGTTAGGAGTCTAAATGTGAAACTGCACTCATTGCAAACAGTCTTAACCATAGAAAATGCTGACATCTTCGCAGTCACAGAAACCTGATTCAAAGCTGTGGAGATTACCCCAGCCATACTTGGTTACTCATCCTATCATACATTCAGACCCCAAGCTGTGGGTAGTAAAGCCAGAGGAGGTGGAGTTTCAATATATATTAAAGACATACACACCTCCAGGCTGGTCAAACTGTATGATGCACAGGAAACATTCCAGGTGCAGTTAACCATTGACAAGACCCCTATACAAATCATAGCTAGCTAAAGGCCCTGAAATCTGACCCAAGATGTCCAAACTGCCTATCTAGACCTTTTAAATCTATCCAGATTCAAACCTATACCCTGATCCTGGGTGACTTTAACTACCCAAACATAGACTGGAAGTACTTCTCATGCAAGAACACAAATGGCCACAGATTCCTCGATTTTGTCAATACAAATGCATTGGAACAGCTAGTCGATACCCCACAAGAGGTGATAATATCCTGGACTTGGTATTAATCAACATGAGTAACCACTGTAGCATCCCTGCAGTATTATCCACCCTTGTAAGATCAGACCATAAAGCGGTCATGTTTGAAGTCAGCATCTCCCATGACCCCCTCTAGCTAGGGTCAGAGAAAAACACTTTTCCAAAGCTGATTACAGCCTCCTGAGGAATGGTATAAACAGCTTCACAGCCCCCTCCCCCTCTCCAGGAACTGGCACCAGTATCCAAAACTATACCAAATTACTATACAAACACTTGTATAGATGCATGGAATCAGGAATACCTGACAGGATTAAATCATCCTCCGCAAGGAAGAGTAAACCTGTCTGGTGGACATCTGCAATAAATAAACTCTATAACAAAAGAAAAAACGTGCTGTCCAGGACCAAGAAGGAGCAGGTGCCCAATTAGAAGCAATCTCTCCTTAGCCTAAACAAGCATATAAGAGCACTAGTGAAATCCTCCAAAGCAAACTTTGAGTCCAAATTGGCCACATCTACTAAAAATAATCATAAGGCCTTCTTCACATATGTCTATAATCTCAAAGCTAGCACTCAGATCTGTGTAGAATTTAATTGGTCAAGGACACCATATACAAATGCAGAAGATATATACGGCTATGGTTTGTGAATTCAGCAAAACTTTCACACCTCATCCCCATCAGAAAATCAGGACATTCCCAGTACCCTGCCCCCTTCCATACCATCCTGAGGGGTCAGGCCATCACTGCTCTCTCAAAGGCAAAATATACAGCCTCCATGGGACATGATAAAATTCCATATGCATCCTACATGAACTCAGGCAGGAACTTGCAGCATTCAGGCATATTCAGGCAAGCCTGACTACTGGCTTTGTTCAACCTAAGTGAGGACAGCTACTGTCATCCCTTTACACAAAGGTGGAGTGTCCACTGATCTGAGAAATTATAGACCCATCAGCCTAACTAGCCTGATCTGTAAGGCCATGGAATGGATTATCATGGACCTCATTAACACGGGCACTGTCAACCTCCAAACACCCCAGATCCCCCACAGTTTGTCTTCATCCTTGAAGGGGAGGTCATGTCTGTTTACATTTGGTTGATGTGTTTTGAACAGAAATTCATCAAAGCCCATGGATGAGGGGAGAAGACAGTGCACACTGCCCACTGCACCTTGACCTGGCCACAAAGCCTTTGACACTATTCCCCACTCGGGCATAATAGATAAACTCTCCCAACTAGGCATCAATCTTGTATGTTACCAGATGGGTAGCTTCACTTCATGGCTCACTAATAGAACACACCTCTAGTCAAAATAGGGCAAACCACATCAAGAATGGGTTATGGAGACCTGTATTGAGTGGTGTACCCTACTTGTGTATTCTTATAGGGCCTCTGTTATGGGATATACTTTTCTAAGGTGCAAGGCCATAAACCAGTGGAGCTAAGGCTGGCCAGGTTTGCAGATAACTGCAAGGCTGGGAGCCGTCATTGGAACTTCCCCTAATGATGTGGTTATCCCTCCAAGAGGGAGTCTCCACCCAAACAAATGACTGCTGCCATGGAAACATGGCCTCGAAGCTGAATACAAAAAGAATGCATCATCATCTCCTTTGGGAGAGTGATTTCCCAAAAATTATTGATTGTATAACAATATGTCAAGCATGCAGTCAGTTGTGAGAGACGGCAGGCACCCAGACTGATAGCAACCTGACTCTGTCCACCATGTTGATTCCATTGTATGGAAAGCTTCCTCTACATGGCCCATCTCATAAGCAAGTAAGGGTATCTCATCCAGTGGAACAAGAGAGGTCATGGCAATTATCCCGTATTCTTCCCTTATAAGGCTCCATTATTGGGTACTAAGTGCCCTATTGGCCCGGCATGTACCTCAGAAAGCATATGCAGCAGCTGGAGAGACCACAGAGGTTCCTCACCGGAAGAATCCAAGCCCTGGAAAAACTACCATATACAGATAGGTTACAATCCCTATCCTACCACTCTGTGTCATAAAGACTCCTCAGAGGTGACCTCTGTCTGGGGCATGCTGCCAAGCCATGTCCAACCCAGCCCTGGTGGAGTTGCTGCATATCTGTAAGACAAAGCTGAAACTCATGCAACCCTGCATGCAAGGCCCATAACCCTGGTCTGTGACATGAATAGAACTTTGTCTGGGGGGATAGGTTTGTGTCCCAAAAGATGTGGCCTATCTGTGTAATAGATTCCTTTCCATGTCATGCAGAGTACCTCTAGACCTCTTGAAGAGAGGAACCTGGGCTGACTGGATGGGAAATATAGCATACACCTCAGGGATCTCACCTGTGTCCTCATGCTGGACAGGGAAACAGGTGCTGACTTCAGAAGGAACATGGCAAAAGTCTTGCCTAGAAGCTGCTATAAGGGCCTCTGGATCAATAGCTCAGTATCATCCATGAACCTAGTGAACCTATTACCATAGATGTTTGCTATAATTATTTCACACTGTCCTGCAAATGTCGCCTGGAAATTATTCCCTGTGAGTCTTTGGAAAGCTGTAGTTACTGTGGCTGATGAGAGTATTGTCATGTTCCTTTATTAGTTATTAAATATAGGTAAACCTTGTAATTGTGTCTGGTCTGCATAGAACGAAGTAAGCTCTTAGAGTACTTGCATGTGTATATAGCCCACTCCAATAGGCTTGGTCTTGGTCACACTTACCATTTGGCTAATAGGCACATCACACAGTAGGATTCACTCACCCTTTGGTAAGGGCCTTACAGTAGGTGATAAAGAGCTGGATTGTGGCAGTCGGAACTACCTTTAACTGTGGGCAATAGGTGCCATAACTGGTAGAACTGTGCCAGTCTTTCCCAAATCTCAAAGTGTGTGTGTCAGTTACTTTAGCAGGGACACTAAGCACAGGTTGTACAGAGAGGTTGATGGATATTTTGACTTGGGCACTCTGCTGAGATGTTAACAGCATAAGCTGTGCCAAAAGCTATGGGAGTCTTACAGGTGGATAGCGGGAGAGTAGAGGAGAAACCAGCCCCAGACTGATTGCGATCTCTGTGTGCTCTGAACTGCAATTTGTACTTATTGTACTGTGTGTCAGTATTTGTGATACCGCTATTGTACCTACCTTCACTGGTGGTAGTAGTGAGGACTGAGCCTCCTGATTAATGGGCCAGTGCAGGGGCATCACATACAGTACATACTGGTGGATACAGCTGGCATATCATGCATCATGTACCATTCTTGAGCCCACCTCGAAGTCTGGGTTAATGTCATACAGGTGATTATTTTGCACAGATTGGAAATTCTCCAGGTGCAAATCTAACACTAGGTAAGACTGCAATCCAAATTGTAGCTATGGCACAGATCCCACCACATGACCCCAAGATTCTCACTTACACCTTTCTGAACATAATAAGAAATATTTAAGATACAACCAAACACCCTAATACTGGGTGATTTCAACTACCCTGCTATTAACTGGGAAAAATACTGTACCAACACCTTGCCTAATGGTTCTTGAATTACACCCAACACCCTGGATCAATCCATCCATAATGTCCTGCACCAGGGGCTCAATATCCCAGGACCTGAAATTACTAACAAGGAAATCGATGTCCACACCTATGGTCACCCTCGTTGGTCAAGCTAGACTATAAGCTAATCACCCCACATCCACATACCACCCCTACCCAAGCAGTAAGGAAACCTCCATAAAACTTCCAAAGCCAACTTCATGCTACTCAAGTCAGAAGTGACAAATTTCATGACACACTCATGCAGTATGGAAACTGAAAAGTTTGACCTCGCCGAGTCCCACACTAAGGCACTGTAAGAGCACATCCACTTAAGTGCATGAATCAACAGGTAATCCCAAATAGAACCAAGATGCTCTCACAAAAAAGGAAGCCAATCTGGGGGTACCCTGCTCATAAGCAAACTTTACAAATAAAAGGGTGAAACTGTTGCAGAGAAAGAGGAAAATCCTACCGATGCAAAAAAAATTCCCTTACCAGCCCCAGTAAGAAGCTGTGGAGATCACTCATAAATCCTCCAAAGCTAGTTAATAAAAATAAAATTACAAAGATTGCAAACACAACCACACAGCCCTAACTATGTCAAGAATCTAAATGGCAATGCTCAGATCTGCTCTGAACAACAGAATGGCATTAAATATACTGGATCCGAAGTATATTGCCAGTCATTCCCGTAGATCGATTCAGTGCCAACTTCACCCCTCTCACCCCTAAATAGCTCATCTCAATACCGGAAGATTGCCAAACTCCGGTAATAATGTTTCTGTTGGCCATCCACCATCATCAAGTGGCCAGCCTGAAGAGTGGATCAGCAAAGTACTTATTTGATATGTATGGGAGCAGATTCCAGAGGCAGGCTGCCTGTGGGACACAAATCTGTCTCTCCAGGAGGGTTTGTTAATGTAACATAATAGATATGCTTAAGTGTGTACTACGAGAGTTAGACTTGGCGGATGTGGGAGCATCTGTACCAGAGCAGGTCTGAAAAACGTCTTATAGGTGGAGACAGGTCACCTCTGAGCAATCTGTATGATACAGAGTAGAGTGAGTTTGATTTGAGCTCATCCACAGCGACAGGTGTTGGGAGAAACATGGATTTTGTTGCAGGTATTTCTGTGTCCTTCCAGTTGGTGCAAGTGTTTGGGAGAGGCAGATATTACCCAAACAGGCCATTGTACCAATTATTGGCCTTTAATGAGGGAAGTGTACAGAGGTAACCTCCTTTCTTCTGACGCAATCCTACTTATGACATATACCACATAAAACCCTTCGACCACAGCTGACTATATGATGGTCAAACATGACCATTGTTCTTGGACTTCAGGTACCCAGGTCTCTGGAGCACAGGTTGTGTGCTTAGGGGTTTGCCGCCGATGTGGTAACCGTAGGGGCTGTATTTATGATGAATGGTATGATAATACACTGTTTAGCATTTAACTTTTAAGCCAGTGAGTTTTTCACCAGTCATTTGTTAAGTTGTGGAGATCAATCTTGAACATGTTAAGTTCATTGGGGAGTCAATGACAGCGACTTGAGATGGGGACACCAGTAGTATACAGGTCTGCTATCGGAGGTAGTGGCACATTTTGACCTTGTGGACCTCCATCTGGTAGTGAGAAGTACCTGCAGACCTTGGACGGTACAGACAGCTCAGGTACTATTTGGATAAAAGTAGACTATCTGTAAGTCTGATCAGCTTTTGTTTCCTTTCACATTCCAGGTCTTTGGGCTTTTGGCTGTTTCCCTAAACAAACCATCCTCCAAGACATCTGAGGCCTTTATTTTGTTATTCTTTCATGGCAAATCTTGTCTGCTTTTGTTAGAGCTCATTCACTAGGGCTGTTGCCTCTTCTGGTGCCTTCTTGAAGGGTTGGG
>NW_025057393.1:0-7596 GCF_019279795.1 Protopterus annectens | reverse complement strand
GGGGCTGTGCAGGGGGTCAGAGCAAGACTGCAACTAAGCCAGTTGTCAGACCAGGAAATAATTGGCTGATACTATCTAGACAGACAAATAGTGTAGACTGTCTGTAAAATGTGTACCCCATACAACCCAAACCCCAAAAATCCCTTCTCTTTACTTGTTTCCTACCTTTCTGTAACTAGTAGAGTCCAGTTCTCAGATTTTGGTGAATTCTGGGCTGTATTGTAGTTTTTGTGTTGTCCAGACCTTACTGAGATAGAAGGCAGCTTCTCTGCTTATCAGTGGGAGTGGTGAGCTCTGAGCAGCCTATCTGTCGCTGGAGGAGTGGTTTCAGCTCAGAAATTGTAGTTTTATTGGCCATTTTGGGCTGTTTTTATCCCTTTCATCTTTCTGTTTAAAAAGCCATATTTGCATGTTTTTGTGCTAAGCGCAAAGTCGCTAAGCTAGGGTAAACCATTACTGGTGCCTTAAAGTCTGCTCTTCAGTTTTTCCCTTGGAACTTGACAGCTTTCACGTCTAGCATTCAAACCTGACCCAATTTCCAGCACTTGCCTAGAACTACTTGACGCAATTATTGTAAGTTCACCCCCTGTTAGTAGTCACTTGTAGCACTAACTTCCCACATAAGCTTCAGTACTTAATCCTAGCACAAATAACCTAGTACTTAAAAGCTGATCACTTATCCAGGTATGTCTAAAGGTCAGCTTCCGATGCTTTTCCCCATTAACCTGGTGAACATGGGCATCTTAAGGCAATGTAACAATTCTCATGTACACAGACAACCCTCTCCTCCTACTCCCCAACACATCCACTTGTGAGAGATGCAAGTACATAGCCAAACTGGAGGCTCCACTCTCTCAAACCAAGACTGGGTCAGGCAATCAGGAGGAGAAGCCTAACACACACACTACACCACACAGTACGCATAGCCTCTCTGACCACACAGCACCACTATCACATAGTAACACAAAGCACACAGCCACTTTCACTGAGGCTCTCCAAGAAAATCTGCCCAAACAATAGAGACTTCAGAGGCACAAACGCAAGCAACCATCTCACTTCAACATATCCCATAAGACACATAGCCCTCACAAACAGTGTGCTGCCTAAGCTAAGCCCCTAAGGCAGAACATTATACCCAACACATTAGTCATTGGTTGCTCAATTGTAAGGCACATTGATGTCCTGCTTATCAGGCTAAACAAAGAGAAGGTTACAGTCCGCTGTCTGTTGGGCGCCAGGATTCGCCACATAACGCATGCACTTGGGTCTCTTTACAACACGTACAAATATGACTCTGTCACTGTACATACTGGTGTGAATGACCTAAGATGTACCTCCCTGGACTACATGAAAAGAGACATGGAGGAGCTCTCTGATCTCATAGCCCAGTTAGGTATGATCCTAGCCTTGAGTAGCATCCTACCGTCACCAAGAATGATTGACTTCAACAATTGGCTAAGCTTCTGGTGTCATTCAAAAGGGATCCAGTATCTGTATGCCTGGGATGACATGATAGATAAACCTCGATGCTTTGCCAGAGATGGCCTGCATCTGTCAACCCTGGGATGACAGATACTGGCCAAGGCTCTTGCCACCCCCTATACTGCTTTTTTTAGGCAATGCCCTGAAGACAAATTTACTACTATAATATCTACTAACAAATGCATCCTAAGGGTTATGCTACTCAATTGTAGAAGTCTAAACCTCAAAATGCACATGCTCGAGTCACTCCTCAAACTGGAGAACATCGACATCTGTGCAGTAACAGAGACCTGGTTCAAGGCTCTAGAGAGCACCCCTGCTTTACCAGGCTACAATGCATACCACACCTTTCAGCCCCAAATCTTGGACCAGGACCAGAAGGGTTGTGTCGACTGAAGCTCCAAAGGAGGAGGTGTATCTATCTTCATTAAAGATATACACACCTCCAAACTTGTTGCTCAACATAACGCATCAGAGACACTTCAGGTACAACTAACACTGGAGAAAAAAACTACAGTCCATGTTGTAGCCTGCTACAGATTACCGTCAATATCCCAGGACTCCCACTCTAAATTCTTGAAGACTCTGGAAAATATTAAGGTATAGCCCAACACCTTTATACTGGGAGATTTCAACTACCCCTCCATTGACTGGGACAACTACTCCTGTTCCAACTCCTTCGCTCAATGTTTCCTGGAATTCATCAACTTCAACGCTCTGGACCAACTCATCTACACTCCCAATAGAGAAAGCAACATTCTTGACCTGGTCATTACAGACATGGGAGACCGCTGCCCTACTCCAATGATAATCCCCTCCCTGGTTAGATCTGACCACAAGCTAATATCCATTGATATCCAAATAATAAACTTCCACCCTCAGAAGAAGCTGAAACCACAGTGAAAAACTTCTGTAAAGCTAATTTTGAGCTTCTAAAGACAGAAGTAACAAACTTCACATCATCCATAGATAAAGGGAATGGTAGTATGGCTGCGGAATCATGCAATATATGAACATTTACACAAGTGCATTGATAGGGCCATACCAAACAGAACCAAGACACAGTCTTCAAGAAGAAGGGAGCCAATCTGGTGGACCCCTGCCATTAACAACATCTACAACAGAAGAAAAAAAAATGTTGCAGAAAAAGGTAAAATCTGATGACTGGAAAAAATCCTTTGGAAATCTCAGCAAAAAACTGATCCCTCATCAGATCTACCAAAGCTAGGTATGAAAACAAAATTGATGAAAATCACGAAAGGAGGTAAAAAACCACACTGAACACCAAATGTAAAAGTAAAAGTGAGCGCTTTCGTTTACTGCATTAAGTAAACTTCATCAGACAATACAAGTTACAGATGTGCTCATATTTAAATATAAAACAGTTAATTAGGATGACATCATTTCCTTTAAAGACCAAGCCTCCTGTTAAAGAACCAAACCTCAAAAATACAAGTATACAAGTTATAATAAATCTATTTAAAACCAAACCAAATGGTAATACATGCCATAGACAAAATATTATATATGAACATAAACATATATATATTGATTTCAAAACATGAGAATCATCTCACTAAAGCCTTCAGTTTTAAAATACTTTTAATGGATACAGAGTCATTTAAGCCAGGGGTAGAAAGGGCATTTAGTCTAAGTTGCCAAATTAATTCCCTTTCCTCAATTTTTAAATCCATGGGTCCCCCTCTCAAATTCTCGTAATTTTTCTCAATGCCTAAAAACCTGAATTCATGTTCGGGAAAAGTGTTAATATGCCTAGCCAATGCATTGTTGAAATTCAATTTATCTATCTAAGACTGGTTGAAGGACCCGACTTCATTTTTGAACGGGGCGCCCCGACCAGAGTCAATGAATAATGCGAACAGTAATGATACTGAAAACAACTTGATTAACAATTTGAAACTGTATGATTCAAAGTTGTTTAAATACAAGAAACTGCAAATTGAGGTACAATACCTCACTGAATGTATTGACAGACAGCAAATACCTAAGGGTTTAAGGCAATGGCGTTTTCCCACTGGCCTTGCCAATAATTCAGCGTTCCACAAGGACTTGTTAAAGCTTTTTGACAAGCAAGGTGTTGAATTTATGCAATTACTTGTTCAGAACTATGTTATAATAATGAATGGTTTAAAAGCTGATTTAGCTGAATTGGATCTTGCTATTCGTAATGATAAAGATTTTATTAGATACAAATATGATTTTTTGCACATTTTTTCAAGCATTGACAATTCTCTAATTAAAATCAAGGAGAATAAAATTAGAAAACTTAAAAGAGATTCTGCAGCATACCTGAAGGGTCTAGCTTACCCACTACCACCACTTAATAGAACTGTAGAACAGAACTTATTGGGTAATTTAGTTTCAAATGAAAATATACCTGAAGGCATTGTCAATGACAACATTTCACTTAATGATTCAACTGTTGAACAATCATCTCCAATTAGGAGAAGTGAAAGACTTGCAAGTAGAACTAATAATTCTACCAATAATAGAACTAGCAATAGCAATAATAATTTTTCTAATCAGGGTTTTCGGGGGAATCAGAATGGGAGTACAGTGAAAACACAGAATTACCCACAACAAAAACAAACTTGGAAGAGAAAGAACAAGAGAAGGAGGTAGCCATTTTACCTTTGAATAATAAATGTGTGAATTCACTAAACAACTCTAAACAGGTTAAGATTTTGACCAATAGTTCAGGTGACTTCCAAATTTACAATTATTCTGACTTCAACCCTGATCCTACTTTAATTGAAGTGTTAGCTAAGGGCCTGTCCTTTGTTCCCTCGACTCATATGGATTTAGCTAGATTATTGGTTGATTTAAAAGTGTACACAAGGAAGTTGAATTTGAATGTCTTGTTTGGTAATAACTCATGTTTGACTAGCGACTATAGAGTATCCAGTGTGTTTAACCCCCCTTTACACCCTACAATTTCACTTTATGAAAAGATTTGTGAGAATGACTTCAGGAATGTGTTAGGTAAACATCGAAGTAACCAACTTCTTAACCTTACAAAAACTGAAAGGGATATGTTAACAGGTTTTAAGTTTGCCAATATTCGGGTTATGAAACCCGATAAAGGAGGGGGTCTGGTCTTCATGGATAAGGAACATTATGATAACATCATGTCTTCTTTATTAGCATCTGATTCTTACATTAAGATTTCTCTTAATGAAATGAATGGGGCATATCAACGCCTCAATGGATTCATTAATGACTTGTTAATTGATGGCCGAATTGATCTGGACTTATACCATTTTTTAACAATGGAACATCCATTAACTCCTACGATTTTTGGTTTACCGAAAATTCATAAGAACCTTGGCAATCCTCCTTTCGATCCAATTATTGACGGTAGGCAGTCAATTACATATGGATGTGCCAAATTTGTTGATACAAAATTGAAATTAGTCTTGAAGGAAGAAAAGCAAATCTGTAGAGATTAATGGGCTTTTTTAACTGCAATGAATAGTTTTCCATTTTCAGATGACCTGAATTTCCTCACCATAGATGTGCGTGATCTGTATACTGTTATCCCACAGGATCTTGGGTGTGAATGGGTTAGGGACTTTATGTTACAAAAACACATTGATGGTACATGTATTGATTTAGTCATATACCTTTTGGAATTGGTATTGAACTTTAACTTTTTTATGTTCAACAATGAACTATTTTTGCAAAGAACTGGTGTAGCAATGGGTTCCCCTTTGTTGGAGCTACATTTGCCAACACTGTGATGGCTTTTGGGGAAACTAATTACCTTTTCCCGGACAAGTTATTTCGGGAGCGAGCAGTATGGTATACTCGCTACCTGGACGATATATTTATCTTATGGCGTGGTAACTTACTATCAGCTGAAGCGTTTGTCAAACATAAAGGCAACTTCACTGATTTTTTGGAATTTACATGGGAGTTTAGCACTGATAGGATTTCCTTTTTAGATGTGGATTTAAGTAAGAATCGTGAAACATTTTCTTTCAACTCTAAAATATTTAGGAAATCTACCTACTCTAATTCCTTTCTACATTTTTCAAGTTGCCACCCCCATTTTCAGAAAAAGGGAGTAGTCAAAGGAAGGGACAAATCATGTGCTGAGCTGCAAGGATGGTGTCCCTTGATTCTGACTCTCAATGAAGAGTGTCTCTTTCTGAAAAGTTTGTTCTTGACGAGGAGCTATCAAATAAATTAGTGAATGATTTGATTTTGGAAGTTTCTGTAAAAAGACTTAATGGGTATTTCACACCTTTGTTGAGTAATGAAGTCCAAAATGTTAGACCTCAAGTTAACATTACACAGGTAACTCCTTGTACCTCAATTGAAGATACCTTTATTGGGACTGATCAGGAAGGAATAAGTAATTTTACAGTTTCAAAAAAATCTTTTGATAAGAATAAAGAATTTTCGAGTTTCATTACCACCTTTTCTACTGACACTTACATTTTAAGATCTATTTTGAGTAAGAACTGGAGTTTTTTATTTGATGATGCTAATATTAGACAGCAGGTAGGGGATGGTCCTAGAATTGTCTTTAGAAAGGGCCTAAATTTGAAAAATATGATCGAGGAGGTCCATGTGAGATGTCACGGTCCTCATCGGGGTATGTATAAATGTCAGGCTTGCCGTTGGTGTCATTACATACAAGTGGGTAGTAAATTCTACCCATTGAGAGGGAAGACCTATGACATCAAGGATAAATTTAATTGTAATACTAAGGGATTAGTGTATTTGGCTACGTGCTCAAAATGCCCAGCTTTTTATGTGGGTAAGACTAAGAGGCAATTAAAGAACAGGATTTATGAGCACATTTATGCGATAGATAAATTGAATTTCAACAATGCATTGGCTAGGCATATTAACACTTTTCCCGAACATGAATTCAGGTTTTTAGGCATTGAGAGAAAATTCACGTAGAATTTGAGAGGGGGACCCATGGATTTAAAAATTGAGAAGAATTAATTTGGCAACTTAGACTAATGCCCTTTCCACCCACAACTACTAAATGACTCTGTATCCATTAAAAAGTATTTTTAAAACTAGAGAGAAACTTTAGTTGAGAATGATTCTCATGTTTGAAATCAATATATATATGTTTATCATTCATATATAATATTTTTGTCTATGGCATGTATTACCATTTGGTTTGGTTTTAAATAGATTTATTATAACTTGTATACTTGTATTTTTGAGGTTTGGTTCTTTAACAGGAGGCTTGGTCTTTAAAGGAAATGATGTCATCCTAATTAACTGTTTTATATTTAAATATGAGCACATCTGTAACTTGTATTGTCTGATGAAGTTTACTTAATGCAGTAAACGAAAGCGCTCACTTTTACTTTTACATTTGGTGTTCAGTGTGGTTTTTTACCTCCTTTCGTGATTTTCATCAGTTTTTGTGTTTTTTATCTGGTTTATGAAAACAAAATTGCTACAGATACTAAAGACAGTCACAAGGTCTTCTTTAGTTATAGTCCAAGGAATCTCCGCACAACTTAACTTCGCCCAGATCTGCTTGGAACTACTAGTCTGCGCGGGACCATGCCACACTGAACCAACTGATATTGGCAATATCGTGGCAGACAGGTTTAGTGCAAATTTTATCTCCCTCACCCCCTAAAGGGCCCATCCTCATACCTGAGGAATACCAAATCCCTATTATCATGACTGCACAAGTAGAAACCGCACTAACCAAAGCTAAGAATACAGCTTCCATGGGACCTGACAATATGTGTGTCCTGCATGATTTACAAAAGGAACTGGCTCTGCACCTGAATGCCCTGTTTAACTATAGCCTCAGCTCAGGCTTTGTTCCCCCAAATGGTGCACAGCCACAGTCATCCCACTCCAGAAAGGGGGTGCAACTACTGACCCTGGGAACTACCGACCCATCAGCCTGACGAGCCTGATCTGTAAAGCCATGGGATGTATTAGTACGTATTGTATAAATAAGGACATAGGGAACCTTCAAACTCTAGACCCCACACAGTTCAGGTTTGTGAAGGGCGGATCTTGTCTGCTCAATCTGATAAACTTTTTTGAGGCTGTCACCAGAGCAGTGGATGAAGGCAAGGCTGTCCAGCCAGCCTACCTCGA
>NW_025057392.1:0-6226 GCF_019279795.1 Protopterus annectens | reverse complement strand
AAAAAAACCTACCTGAGAAGCCCCTTCAGCCTGGCCTACCTCCGGGAAGCACATCCTGTAACAAAAAGTCTCCCCTGGGACTAAAAGAAATTTCGGGGCCTCTCACACCCCCCTCTAAAGAACCGCGTCCGGTCGGTTCCTAACCTAGGCTGTGTTTTGTCCCTTCTTGAGAGCGGAGCATCCGACGGCATTTATAATTCACCGCTTCCCAAGACTAACCTGGCACTCTAACCTCTTTATACGTTGTTAAATCTAGCACAAGGGAACCCCAACAACGCCGTGCTCAGGCCCTAAACAAGGTATACACAAGTTGGTAATCCCTATGAGGTATCTGTTTCCCACAAGAAATACAGTTATTCACTTTTTCTGACATCCGTAAAATACTGAGGCAAGAAAAACCAAAATATTCCCAACGGGTACTTAGCCAACTTTGATTCGGTCTGAAACCCCGGGAAAATTTCAAAACGCCAACCTGCATTTGAAACTGCTTCTGCATCGACCAGCGCAAAAAGACTGAGGATATGCGCCGGTCATGCGCATACCCTGACGCCTGGGCGTAAGCGCTGACCGACGTCAGCCATATACTTTGGTATTCGGGCCGACGGAAGCGATACCCAAGTGTAAGGACTGCAGCAATGTGAGATGAAGAACATCTGAATTCACAGGTTTTACCCTAAAAGCAGTAGCTGATTTTCCCTTAAAATTTTTCCGGAGCTTGCATTTCTTGACTGTTCTTGGGTCGTTTCTAATGAAAAAGCTAGATTTAATTGAGTAGTTCCTATGGTATTTAAGAACGGAGGAGAGTAGGATTGGTCTAGAGTCTTTCATGGTCTCACCTTGGTCATGGAGTGTTTTAAAAATGGCTGAGCCAAAAGGAAGCCCCTTTACTGGTGAATCTAGAATTTGATTTAAAATCCTCAGGCATAGGCTGACTGTGAAGCCATGCATATATCTACAGATAACACATCCTGAGGCAGCTGCCCTAGAAGAAACATCCACAGCACTGTAAAGGCACTTAATGTTGTGTCTGGCTATCTGAGTTGTCTTGTAAAAGTAAGCCCTGCACCTGTTTAGAGTCTGCTGTAGGAGGAGAGAATAGTTGTGCAAAATCTTGACATAACCATAGATGTTCTACTCAATGTTGCACTATTTTTTTTACATGTGGGAAGTCCTCCACCTACTGACCCAATGTCCAGCCAGTATCCAACAGATTTTAGCTACTGCAAGTGCATGGGACATTGCACATGTCAGCCATAAAAGGATGTCTGTACATACAATCCTCAGAAATGAAATGCCACAGAAGGAACACCAGAATTAAGGAACAAGAAGAAGACATCCAAGGAAGGAACAAGATGCAGGGGGGAAGGCAAGAGGGAAAGAATACTGCAACATAGAAGGGAAGTACATCTATGGTTATGCTAAGATTTTACACAATTATTCTATGTCCTATTCAGTGCTGCAGTATTCTTTACATGTGGGAGAATACCAAAGCTTAGTAGGAACCCTGGAAGGAGGAAGGCGAAGAGGAGGAAGGAGAAGATTAACTTTGCACTGAAGAATTTCCAGCAAAACCACAGAGAATGGCTCTAGCAAACCCTGCTCTTAATCTAGAAATGGTGTCCAACTTATGTTTGGTGAAAGTGTGCACAAAGACCATGTAGCAGCCTCCAGAATAGAATTTGTATCTAGGCCTTTAAAGAACACCAATGAGGAAAGCCAGAGATCTAGTACTATGAGCCCTAACAGGCACAGCAAGATTCATCATGAAAATCATACCAGACATTCATCATGAAAATCATACAAGAACACCATAGCCTTGGAGATCCAAGAAGAAACAGTTTAGACAGGCAAAACAAAGAACTGACTAGATTTCCTGATGGCCTTAGTCTTATCTAAGTAAAATCTAAGTTGTCTATGCACATCCAAGGTATGCAAAATCCTTTCACTGTAGGACTGTGGAGAAGGGAAGAAGGTGGGCAATTGAATAGATTAAGAGACACCTCATTCACCACCTTAGGCATAAGAGGAGGATTAGTACGAAATGAAACCTTGCCCTTGTGGAAAACCAAGAGAGGCAAGGAAGCCAAACCTGAATCTCCAAAACCCTCCTGACAGATGTCAAGGCTAATAGAAGCACTGTCTTCCATGTACAGAACTTTAAAGAAGCTGAGGCTGCAGGCTCAAAAGGAGCCACAGTAAGCTTCTCCAAGACACAATTAAAATCCCAAGGAGCTGGAACTGTTTTCCTGGGAGATTTAATATGTAGGACACCTTTAAGGAAAATTTTTATCTCCAATCATTTTTATCTCCAATCTGGATGCTAAAAGTAGAGACAATGACACACATGCAGAAATAGCAGACAAGTGGACTTTCACAGATTAGTATGACAAGCCACTGTTACACAAGTCACACAAGTAGGAAAGAACTACTTGAATATCCACTGAAAATGGATCCAGATTTCTAGAAAGACACCAGACAGAAAACCTTTTCGATTTGGATAAGTAAGATTTTCTAGTATTGGGTTCCCTGGTATCCTGAAGAACCCTAAGTACGTCCCGTGAAAAAAGGTGCCTAAAAGGAATCAAAAGGTGATCACCCACAGGATCAGTTATAAAGGTTGACAAATGTGGATGAAGGATCCTTTGTCTTAGGTGAGCAGGTCCACTCTGAGATAACTTGTGATGATTGCCCTTGGCTAAATGCACATGAAGAGGGAACCAATGTTGTCTTGGTCAAAAGGGAGTAACCAGCAAGATTTTTGGTAGTTTTAGTCAAAAACGAAGATGTTGGTTTAATACGAACATCGGAAGGTCAGAATACACCCTTAGAAGCCGGTGCCTGCACAGCGGCTCCGGACCCATACAAGGTAGAGACATATGCAGGTTCCATAGTAGAAGAAGCATCTCATGGCATACCGGACTCTGAATGGGTCTCAGCAGAGGCCTGCAAATCTGTAGAAGTGGGTATCAGGGGCTTTCCACAGGCAAGACAATTGTTAACTTTTTCTGACATCGGACAGAGCAAGAAAAAAGGATCCCCAATGGGGTACTTCACTTTAGAAGACTTCATGTCTGAAACTCGAACAATGAAAATTTCTGGTAGCAGCTGACCGGCACTTGCAAACTGCTTATGCTTTGGGCTCCCGCGCGGCAAGAAAAGCTGATGTAATGGCGTCAGCTGCAAGTTTTATACCTCTGACGTCATGGAAGAGGCGACAGCATCTGACGCAGAAATCCCAAGACTCTGGTATTTGGGCCGACTTAGGGTTACCTGCAGGCAGATAAAAATGTGATGACTGCAACAGTGAAACGCTAAGAACATCTGAGTTTTAATCTTAAGAGTGTGGTGACTGAGCAAGAGATTGATAAACCTGGGAAAGTAGAGCCAATTAATACATAAACATATGGGTTTGCTAATTTATTGCTTGGATAGCTAAAGTGGAGGACATGTACAACACTTTACCAAGTCTCTCCAAAATCTTGCTGCCCTTGTCAGATGGAAGAAGCTAGCAGAAAGAAACACAGGAGACTTGTCAGAGGCTATGGAACAACAGCTGGATCAGCTGAAGGACACAAAGGACTTGCAATCAGACACCTTGTTGTCTGGCCTCTTGGCAGGAGCCTGAGAATCAGGGTTTTAGAAGAAGCAAAGTGTCAAGAAAGCTGGCAGGCCTGGAGGCACTGCAGAAGGAGGAACTTCCATTTGCAAGGTTGTAATACCTTTACTGCTCCTCAAAATTTGGTAACACCCCATTTGAAAAATTCCCTCATTTTGTTAATTCAAGGAAAAACTCTTACACTTGTTGAAGGTTTACCAGTGGAAAAATGAAGCAAACAAAGAGCCACCTCTGGTATTCCACCACAGCAAAATTCCACCACAATAGAGTTCTGTGTCAAAAGCAAACAAGTTTAATGAAAAAGTAAAACAGCATTAAAATTCCATAGTGATAAAACAATAAGCTTTTTTAGCCTTCTTCAGATCGTTATCTTTTGGTAGCAATGCTTAATATTTGTACTAAAAACTAACCAATAAGATTTAAAACCAATCGACTTCTAAACCAATCATATCAATTCATTCTTATTCTTTATTAGAATATCCAATAATCTTTCTTTGCACTACTAAGTAGCCAATAGCTATGATTTAAAATTGGCAAAAATATGCTAATATGCTATGTTGGCCCACTACTCAGCTATATGCTAATATGCACTTGTTTTACTGGCTATAGTGCCAAATGCATCATTTGAATAGATTTAGTTTACATGGCTTCTGTTTCCACTTTGCTGCCATCCAGTGGCCAAAGTGTAATACTACTTAAGGATTTTCAAAAGCATTTGTTTCCATTATTTTATTATTGCATGGTCTGTTTCCACTTTGCTGCCATCCAGTGGCCAAGTGTAATACTAGCTTTTAAAGATTTTCAAAAGCATTTGTTTCCATTAATTTTTATTTTTATTATTATTTTTTGTCAAATATAAACTTACTATAATTAACTTTAACTAACAGGTCACTTTCTGGAATTTTATATATAATCTTCTTTTACAGTTACCTACTTCTTCATATATAGGAAACAATTTTTATCTATAACTACCAAACTATTAAAATATTACTGACAACCAAAAGCATGGTTACTATGTCAACTCTGTTTCTGTCAACACAAAAATGCATAACTGCACATTACAATTTTATATCCTTTTACTACATATTAAATAGAGAGTCCATTATTCACTAAGTAATCTCTAGATATATAAATATATGGAATGACGTCGCTATTCACTGCCTTCATAGAAAACAATGTCCAAATATACCTGTTGTAAAACTATCACTGTTATGAAGCGAGAACATGTGCACATCCTTAGTGAAGAGCAATATTCAGATCTAAAGTACTTTCAATATCAAAATTAATAAATATGTATTTAATAGCTGAATATTATTATACTTATTAAACTTAATATGCTTGCTATTTTGTATTTGATAAACCTAACAAAACTAAAAAACTTAATATATTCATTGTTATGTCATAATGTCAGCTAAAAGGAAAAAAAAATGAATAAAAATGTTTGTTTGATCTAAATAAACATGAATAAATTATAAGTCTAATGATTCTGAGTTGTAATAGTATTCCTTCTAGTTTTTAATATAGGTTTCAATGGAACTATAGTGTTTAGTCCAGGGGGACGATTTGCTCTCATAGAAGTCTTCCATAGATAAAGATGTTGTTTCTAGAACAAGTTCCAGCAGACTGGATCTGCTGCTATATTGTATCTTCATGGAAAGTATTAACAGCATGCAAACCATAGAGGAATAACTGAAAGTACAGTTTTGTACCTACCATAAATGTAGATGTCCGAACTGGATAGCATCTGCAGTCATAACAACTGGGTTGTCCTGTCGCAGGCAGCCCTTCAGTCGGCCGGATTCCAAAGTCCGGGTCCGCTTCGCTGATGTCGACTTTACCCGGCGTCATCTCTGTTGGTCTTGGGTATAAAGGCATCAGCCGCGCCATTTTCCTCAGTGTTTCTTGCCCCAGATGCCAGTAGCCCTCTTGAAGGCTAAAAATTTTTGGGTAAATGCCAATGTTTCCAAAAAATAGAGGTAAACACAAAAAAAAAGCATGTATGTACATATATACAAACAAATACACCATAAAAAACTCCCCCCCACCAGCTAGCTATTAGGGGGGTAAACACCCTAGGAGTACCACAGAGGGGAAGGAGGGAGAATCCTGACGGCAGATGCTATCCAGTTCGGACATCTACATTTATGGTAGGTACAAAACTGTACTATGTCCTTCATGGATGCATCTGCAGTCATAAAACTGGGTAGAATACCATAGCAAACTGGGGAGGCAGATAAAACTAGATTATGGTGTTTTTAGGATCCCTTCCTGTACAGCATTGGCAAACCCTGCTCGGGATCTGGAATATAGAGGCAAATTATAATGCTTGGCAAATGTATGCACGGAGGTCCAAGTAGCCTCAATAATGTCTTTGGTTGCCACCCTCGTAAGGCTGTGGTAGTGGCTGTTTCCCTTGTAGAATGAGGTCTTATGTTCTGTGGAATTGGTTTTCCATGGAAGGAGTAACAGAATCGATGCAATTTCCTATCCATTTGGAGATTGTCTGTTTGGGAAAAAGCTTTTCCTTCCCTTCCTGTTGCATAGGCTACAAAAGCTGGTCAGTTTTTTTTTTCTGCCTTTTCCCTTTTGTTCCTTGGTTTTTTTCCAAAA
>NW_025057391.1:0-6230 GCF_019279795.1 Protopterus annectens | reverse complement strand
CTGTCCCAGAGACTTCCCATGCTTTGGAACAAGATTCCAATCTACATTAGGCAGAGCTCCTCTAACACTCTTCAAGAAAACCTTGGAGGGGATGGGAAACAGAAAGTTTCCCCGGGGGATCCCTACAGTGGCCCGGCTGGACAGAGGCACGGGGAATTAATCAAAGGGGGGGGGGCAAAAGCCAACACATTCTGGCTAGGCTTATAAATGCCTTCAGGCAGATAGCCTAGTACCTACCTATGAACCTAAAAAGCAATTCACAAAGAAACAATTGGAGGATATATATATATATATATATATATATATATATATACATATATATATATATATATATATATATATATATGTATATACATATATATATGTGTGTGTTACATACGTATACATATATATATATATATATATATATATATATATATATATATATATATATATATATATATATATGGGTCTAATTTAGCAAAGTGCAGTAATAAGTGCACTTTCAGAAAGCTGTTCTGAAGCACATTACAGTGGGGATAAGGAAATATATCCTTTTCCCCACTGTAGTACGATCTCAGAGTTAGTATATTTAAATAGGGGGGTTGTGGGGAGCACAGCCCCCCACATGGGGGTGCCCTGCAAAATACTGCTTAAAGTAGTTTTTTTTTTTCCAGTTTGGAGAACCGGCTTTTGCAAAAGTGCACTTTTGATGTAGTGCACTTTCGCTTTAATGGGTCTCGATCTTTCTAGTTCGAGATTGTGAAATTTCGATAAAAAAACATAGACCCCCCCCATATATATATATATATATATATATATATATATATATATATATATATATATATATATATACGTGTGTGTGTGTGTGTGGGTGAGTATGTGTCTACCCAAATATGGAACAAAATCTACAAGATTTAGGATCTTTGCTTGGAAGTGCTTACATAGGTATTTCTATACCCCAAGCAGACTCCAAATAATTTTTCCTCAGGTAGACAGCAAATGTTGGAGGTGTGATGGATGAGGAAGAAAGAGGTAACTGGGAACATTTTTTTCCTGGGAGTGTAATGAGTTGGCAGATTTTAAAGATTCCCAGCAGACTGCTCTGTCAGAGATACTGGGTGAGCAAACTGGTGCAACTAAGGAAATTATTTTTTGAACTGTGACTGTGACTGTATAAAAGATTTTATGTGATATATAATGTTTGCAACAAAAAATATGTCAGTATGGTTTGTTTTCATTTATATAAATGTATGATTGTCTATGTCATAAGTGATAATTCAATAAAGATGTTTCTTGTTTAAAAGTCATTAATCTCCTTCGTTTCCCCCCAGATAAAAACAACTAAAAAAAAAATAAATATATAATAATAAAATCCTTTTTTTTAAATATCTATTTTGTCAGTTTAAAGGGTTGTGACAGTTATTAAAAAAAGGGGTAAAACAGTAGAGCTGGTGTGGACTACCATACTAGTGATTTGGTGTATGTTTTAAAAGGAGTCCTGAAAACAATAGACCAAAGAATGGAATAAAAGTTTTAAAAAAGGAAAAGAAACTGTGGTGGAAGAAAAATAGTTACAGCCTAGATGAAGTGTTGAAATAAACTTTGGTACTAATGCTGGGATCATTTTCTGTGTGCTGTCTGATTAGCAATCCACACAGCAATGCAACCCCCTTCATTCAATAGAAGATTTGGGAAATATAACTCTGCATTCTAAAACACAAAAACACAAACACACACACACACACACACACACACACACACACACACACACACACACACACACTCTGGTGCTCTGTGATAAAAAAAAAAACACACACACACACACACACACACACACACACACACACACACACTTACACACACCCCCTTGGCATTTGAACTAGTATAGGACCCTTTAATAAGTAAGAAAAATATTTTTGTCAAAATATTATGCTTACCATAACACTAGATTTTTTCTCTTCTTCCATCCATCTCAGCCTGTGGGTATGTCAGAAATGACTATCTGAAGCTGGTTCAGAATCTTAGCTCAAAAGCTACCTCATATCCCATAATGCCTGCACCCCAAGACTCCTCAAATCAAATTTTCCTATTATAATAGATTCATCCCAAAAAGATTTTTAAACAAAGAACACCCCCTGGGTTTCATCAAATACTTCAGATTATTCAGCAATTTCCCCCTGCAGATAATGACAATTTAACAAGATGGAAATTGTTGAGATGGGTAAAACACAACATGGATCTTGCATTATGGTAATACATTTTTTACCCATTCTGTAATCTAGTCCAACAGTTGGGTGATACCAGGAGAGAACATTTTACAAAATGGTACCCAAAAAAAGACATGGATCTGGACAGCATGATTAACTTATAATAAAATAAAATAGAAAATTAGACCACATAGTGCAAAATCTTATCAAGGAATGGCAAAAAAGACCACTAAGAAGCAATCACCCTAGTACAATGGACTTTGGTTTAAAAAACCCTTCAGAAAAAAACAAAAAATGCATTCAGAAAATGTAGGCAGGGTCACTTTAGACAGGTTTTCCAAGTTTAGCTTTGAAAAGGACACAATTTTTTTTCTGATTTACTCATGTGTTTGATTTTATCCAAATGGAATCTCAAATGAGAATGGAGGTCTAAACAATGAAGAAATATTATTCATGGAAACAGTAAAAAACGGGAAATTGAATCAAGATTCAAATTAGACTCTGATACCTTAGGAAGAAAGGAAATTTTACAAGGATACTCTGATTTTGTAAAAAACAAATGAGTGTACACTGTACAAATTTTTTTCAGGAAAAACTTGGTTCAGAAACTCTGCTGGCTGTGGCTGTGTTACTGCAACCAGAAAATATCTTGCATGAGGAACTTTAGGTCAACATTTAAATAACCCAAATAAAAGGTTGAAAAGGAGGGCAGATCTCAGGGAAAGGGGGGGATCTCTCTTTGGGTGATCTGAGCAAAAAATTCAAAGGTTTTTGGGACAGTCTTACAGGGGTATTAAAATTTTGGGCTCTGACTGGCATGAAAGTTTGATAAGGCTGCCAGTTGAACCTTAATGGTGGAATAGCTAGAACCAAAATGGAAAATATCTGCTAAAATCTAAAATACCATAAAAAGGGGTTGAAAAGGATCATTCTTGAAACTAAAATAAAATCTTCACTTGTTACCATACATTTCTGCTAAAAAGCTTCTAGAAGGGAAAATATGCACCTCTTAAAAGATCTTGGGCCATTATCAAAACTTAGCCAAAGTCAACCTCAGGGATTTTAGATTCAGGTAAAAGGGAGGGGATATCAGATCTAGATCTATGTCCAGGACCCAAGGAAGGTGTTTCAGATGAGGCCACAGGAAAAAAAATTGTCACCAGAAATAATGAGGATCACTGACACTCTGCAAAGTGCAGCTCTCTACAGAAACTTGATTATTCATCATACTGGAAACCGGGGGCCCAGCATGCAGCAGGCATCCCTAGTGACTATTACTTGAAACCATGATAAAGGCTGCAGTATTTGGTGTTGAAAGCTGTTGTAAAAGTCATCAAGGCTGGCTCAAGCTAAAATTTTGTCCCCATTGATAGATTGAAACCACTTGTAAGGCATGTTCCTGCTGAGTTGTCCACTAGAATTTTCCCTGGTAAAGGGCTGCTGTCAGAAAATGTTAAAAATTGAAACCTTCACACCACAAGGAGTAGGATCATTTTATGTAAAAATACAGACATGTTGTCTGTTTGGATCATTTTCAAATTGGGGAACAGTCCCAAAAAGGGCCCGCATTTGAAGGACTGCTCTCATCTCCAATATATTGGTATGCAGATCTTTTTCTGATGGGGAAAACCTTGGGTTTTTACTTAAAAAATCTAAAAGGAGAAAAGTGGCTTTTTTACAGTGGCCAAAGTTTGAAGAATAATAAAGGGGCAACATAAAGTGACTTGATTGGTTTCAGCCACCAAAGATGTGCTGCTGGCAAACTCATTGAGATGATAGAAGAGTTCATAGGGTGAGTTGAAGGATCATTGAGCTGTCAGGGGCCACTAGAATCCTCATGAAGAATCTAGCCAAGTGAAACAGGCCAATTTGGGGGTCATTAGACCAAGTAAGAGAAGTCAGGAAGCTGGTGGCCTCTGCAGAATAATTGAAGTCACTGTAAGGGTCAATCATCCCGGTATGGAAATAATTAGAATCAAAACAGTGTAAAAATTCTCTGTGAAGAATTTATTTTGTATCTCTGTTAATCACTGATATTAATCAGATCAGACAATAGTGAGATGAACAAAATCTTCAAGTAAAAAAAAAAAATAATAATAATAATAAATATATAATTTGAATTACTAAGTAAAAATAATCCAAGCAAACAGTCTGTTTCCAGTAAAAACCTTTGTCCTTTAAGGGTTTTCCCGCTGAATACTTTTTTTTATTATTTTTTAAGGGGAATTTTTCTTTTGATCTGATCAAATTTCAGTGATTAAAAGATATACTAAAAACCCACAGAAAATTTCTTATGTTTTAATTGTTTGTGGGATGTTTTAAAGGGGGAAAATTTCTTGTTCTTTTGAAATAATTAGAATCCCTGCCTTAAGCTGAAACCCTTTAAAAAGGGGAGAGAACCTCAACCTCTTAGAAAAAAAATCTGGACAAACCTAAGTGATTTGGGAAATGGGGATTTTAAATATTTTTCCAAACTGATGAATAATTTTGCATATGAATTTTCTGAAGGATTGGGGTCTTAAACTCAAATGTTTTTCATTATTTAATGACTTCAATCCATATTTAGGAAAAAAAAACACCCAAAAAATGAGTCAAAATTCTTTAAAAAAACTGTACAGTTGAGAGGGTGCACTTTGGGAAACAGAGTTCAGAATTAGTAGTGTCTGTCTCCCAGCCTGAATCACAGGAATTTCTTGGAATGCCTTCCTGTCTTTATGTGAAAGTAGACATCCTTGAGGTCCAGCAAGCATATCCAATCATCCTTGCACAGAAGACGAAGAATGAACTGCGCTGTCACCGTGCAAAATTTGGTCAATTTTGCATAGACATTCAATTTGATAGGATACAGGATAGGGTACTAAAAAGAGTCTTGAATAGAACACAGATCCTCCTTGGTTTGGTGGGACCTCTTGGATGACTCACTTCAAGAGCAGTTTGTGGATCTCTGCTGCTGCTTCCTTTCACTGATGAAATAGAACATCAAAATCTTTTTTTTTTAATCTAGAATGGAAAATAGCCTCTGAAAATGTTCTACATATAACCAATGTGATGGTCTCCCAAGCTTCAGGATGGATGGTCAATCACCTTAGCCCATGGGGGATTAACAAGAGTGATGGAAACTTCCAAAAAGGGGGTTTTCCCCATTCCAGACTACATGCTGAAAATAGCATCCATTGGGGTTTTTTTGGGGGGACTTCACCAGGGAAAGTCCTAGAAAACTGTTTACATTTTAAGAGCAGTTATCTTCCCAAAAAATCTTTAAAATGAACAAACCCCCAAAAATGTTAATTGTTCCTCCCGGTCAAACATTTCTTTAAGGGGTCAAAAATGAACCTATCAAAAATTATTTTAGCTTAAAAAAAGCCCCTGTGGCAGAGAACCGTAATGCCCATACCTGTCTTATGAGTCATACCATTAACTGTGTTGGATATCAGCCTCATGAATACATTAAAATTGGTGGCCCTCTATATGTTATGCCATTTGACATTTAATCAAGTCCATTTAAAGCTGCCCTTGCCATAAAGTATGAGGGGAAATGTGGGTGAAACATAATACCAAAAACAGTCCAAAGCTTTTGACTTGTTCTTTGGGCAAACACTCTTCTCAAAGCTCTCCTTTTTTTTGTGGCTGAAGCTATAACAATGGTGTCAACAGTGGGACTCCTGCTTCTAAATGACTTATCCTTCAAGGAAATTAATATCTTGTCCCTTTTACATTGGATGAGCTCCACTGCAAGCCCCCTGAGACTCCAGGTTGATCATAAAAAGATACAGATGGGGCACTAAAACTTCAAGAGAAATTTGTATTTTTTTCTTATATTTCAAAGTTCACCAAAGGAGGTGTCATTACAAACTTTACCCCTTTTTCAATTAAAGGGTGCCATTAGTATCAAATAAAGCAGTGCAAGCAAAAAAAGCTAAGATTTTTTTTATTAAAATACTCAAAATCCCTTTTGTTCAGGAACAGGGAAACCCTTTTTTATTAAAGCCTTTTTCCAAAAAAAAATTTTTTTCCTGTTTTCTCATTTTTAAAATTAGCCAA
>NW_025057390.1:0-6841 GCF_019279795.1 Protopterus annectens | reverse complement strand
TCAATTGAACACATGGAGAAAAGAAAGTTCCCGCTGTTCATTATTTAAAAAAATGGTTTTAGATATCAGTACTAACAGAAAAAAAAGTCCGGCAACCGGACGCTCGCTGGTATATTGTGGGATTTGCAACAGGCACGCTGAAAAATCACAAAATGCTGGAATAATATTAATGGGGGAGGTCATTGTATAATTGTCATTTATTGACTGCATTTCCCTTTTAAAGTAATTCTATATACACATTTTAAGCATGTTCTAGCGAATATTTCCCAACCAATCTATGCTTTATCAACCCTATGTAGCTGCCTGAAGTAGCGCCTTTCCAAAAATTTTGAATCCAGGATCTGTTGGTCTTAATTGATTCATCAATGTCAGTGAACCAGATATCCAACTGCTTTTTATGACAACACAGAGGTAGGTACTAGGCATTAATATTAGAGTGAGAACTAGAGCTAGCATTAAGTTTAAGGCAAAGTGATTATTAGCTAATGATATGGAAAGGAAATAAACAATCCTCGGGATTCATGAACCTCTGGTACCATGGCGCCCGGGTGATACCAAGCGTTAAGCAGGCTATATACAACGCCAAATACTTGGCCACCGAAAGCGATTCAGGTGTACGAACCAATTCCACGCGGCACTATCGGCGTGGCGCCCGGTTCCTGTGCCAATACCCCGGGCGAGTAGGTACATGCTAAACATTAACTGGTAATGTGCGGTAAGTTTGCACCATACAGAAATGAAAGCAAATAGTGATTTCACGGGCGGCGCAGGGCGTGAGTGCCCAGCAGGGATATCGGCAATGTATGAAGCCAAAAAAACGGTTTACATTTACCCAAACATGACCAAAAGTGAGTAACGGAAGGCTGTCAAGCGTCAGGTATCATACAGAGTGCAATATGCCAATGCGCGAAAGGCAATCGTAGGAATCCAAAGAAAACATGCACGAAATGTAACATGCCAGCAAAAAATGGTATGGTCCGTGAGAAACCACAGCAGAAGCCCCGGACATGTGCACAGAAGGTGCGAAACGATTAAATAATAATATGACAATGTCCTAAAAGAGCAGTATAATACACAGCATCAGCTTCACAGCCACCACACACCATAGTATGTATGGAGAAGCCCTCAACCCCAGCGTAAAGAGGTTGCCAAGGAGTGGCGGCAGTGTTACGGCGCCGATATTATTAACCATGTGTATTAGCAGTCAATGCCGTAATGCAAATGGGAGGCAGATAATACTGAATCACACAAGGCAACCTCCATGGGGTGTAAGGCTGGGAGCAAACGAGGCATGGCAGTAATACACCGAGGGAGTGGCCTCACATGGAATACATGTATACTGTCAATTGACCTTGGAGGGTGTGTGCCACTGCTTAGGAGGGAAGCACATTGGGAGGCCAGCAAGAGCATACCGGGCTGTACAATGCACACATCACAGCAGCAGGACCGGCGTGTGAGGAATAATAGGGATGCATGAAGAGTACGCATCTCGCAGCGCAAGACAGATGGCTGCACCAGGACCCAGAAGCCACGTTTACGTTCCCAACCCAGGTAGCAGCTGTGACGGTATACACCCATCAACAACCACACGGATACAGGAAGGTAGCCAATGCGGAGAATATGAGGAAATGTGGGGAAATATACTTAGTGTAATTGGAGTCGTACCGTGAGCAATCAACTTTCAATGACCAATCAATCCAGGAAGCGGCAAAAAGCGGCGGCAGCTGACAACTCTGCATGCAGACTCCCAGCAAACGGGAAAAGGGGGAGGATAGGAATGCAAAAAGAAGACAGTAGGGGGATGGTAGCAGAAATGCAAAAGAGCACAGAACCGAAAATAGCACAGCCAAGTACCAGAAGGTAGCATAACTTGGTGCGCGTGCAGACAAAATGCATCACATGCCATGTGCCTGCAGGATGCACTCCAGGCAATTGTAGGCAGGTGCAACGTGCAGAAACAGGTAAGGTAAGGTGCAAAGCTAAATAGCCAATGCAGGCAAGTAGTAATACTTAACACCAATTGGGCAACAGCTTGGCGTTGCGAGGATTTAAAGGTAACGGATGAAACCACGGAAGGATAATGTAATCCACAGATACGGCCGCTTTGACAGACACACCCAATGACATCACCGGGTGTACAGCACAACAGTTATAAAGTGTGAATGCACACACAGCACACAGCGCGATGATTTCCCAAACGCGCGCACCCGTGAGGGTGTAAACATCGGGGAACTTGCTAACATGTATATGTGTGGGAATTTGCACATCCCATGGCCGTGGAGTTCTGCCATCGTGGTGTATGTGTCCAGAGACAGAGCCGGAGTTGCGGAGGAGGGTGCCGAGCAACTACCGTAAACCTCAGGAGGAGAAGGAGAGTGATATTCCAGCAGACCAAAGGAGTGACCGTACCAGGAGGCTGCAAGACCTGAGATAGTAGAGCGTTACAGGGTGGACAGGGAACCACGTTATGAGCAAAATAGTGGGCGGCTGTACCGCCACGCCACTGAGAACACCAGAGACAACAGAGGGAGCCCATCCCAGTGCGATTACAAAGTGATGACATTATGTGTAAGCTTGTGAATACTGGCTACTTGGAGTACCTTTCAGCGCCAACCCGGGGGATATAATGGGCATCTCGATGAGGCATCAGCATCCAGGGTACTACACCAGTTCCTGGATGCCATGTTACGACATGCCCATGAGTACATAGCAACTTCCCAGATCTCAGGAGGAGTTGGCCCCAGCAATACGCGCGCACTTCCACCCGTGGTGGCACAATACCCGAGGTACTGGGTGCGATATGGGCATCATGTATGCATATAGAAATCAGAAGTCACCACCCGGAGCAGGGGTAGACGCGACATAAACCGCAAGGAGATAATTTCTCCATCAATTTGCCAGAGTGCGTGTGCAATGCACAGGGCATTATCATGGATGTGCCCATTGTGCCGACAGCAGCCCTGGGAAGCTACCACGACTCCCATATCTGGCATGCCTCACAGCTGCTTGCTCAGGTATTATTAGCCAGGAAGGGACATCACACAAGGTCACCTTTGTGGAGGATGCCTGGCCTATGCATTGGAGCCGAAACGGGACGATGACACCCATCAGAAATGCCACACACACACCACCACAGGTTCATAGGTTCCATAGGTTCCTTGGAAATTTCACGCCTTTAGAGCTATCTGCCCGAGGGCATTTCGACAAGCCTAGCCTACTGCAAGTGTTTAGTAGCTTACGCCACATAGCTACCCCCTTTAGTAGCAGGGGGAACTGCTTATACCCATTATTTTGCTGTACTGCCTCCTGTTGAGCAGTGAGCACTGAGGTAATCCCTAGGGTATATCTCTGCGATCTCCCGGCATCCATTGGTCCAAGATTTCTCTTGAACAAGGCCAGCGAGGTGCTCTGCCTCATACATATACCGAGGATTTTTATTTATTCCACAGCTATTGTTAGGAGTCTTTGGGTGATGAATCTGCATCCCCTCCAGCCTGCGTCCCCTGGCCAATACGCATTGAAATTTTCTTTTCAATATGCTTTCAATGAAACCCAGCCAATGGCTTCGGAACTTCCAATGAGTGACCTCTCCCAAACTTCTGTAAAAGAGGCACATGGGACCAATATATGCAAATATGAACCTTATATATGAACATCAGGTGTTTCTAAATTGCTCGCGCAATTCTGATTGCCCACATGAATTTTACATTTGCAGTAATTTTAATGGCGTGGACAATTTTAGGCTAAGCAAAAGCCAAAACCACCTCACTGGCTATGGATATACATATTTCAGCCTTTGTTACTGAAGCCCATCATCAGCATAACGCGCATACACGGGAGTGTTTTGCAATGCCACATGCAAGAACGCCCATAATGAGGCAATAATGCACAAAACCAGAATAATAATCACTTGTAGAGCGTGTGTTTTGGGATGGCCCAAGAAATCACGGTTCCGGTGCCTGGAACAGGATACATCCGGTGGAGCCTTGCGAGTACTCTCCAGGGGCACATGTGCCCACATATTCATAGTATGTGCTATACTACGCACATAATATGATCCCAGCGGAAACAGCTGCTGCAGGGACAGCACTTAATGGTGCTTAGAGCCCACCAAGCCCGGCGCACAACTGCCAAGGTACAGAGCACAGGCACAGTAGTTGCCCAGTGCCAAGAACACACTGTGCCCAGCCCCAGTAAGTGATGAAGCTGGAGTATGCACTCCAATATGCCTATGCCTTTGCAACAGCAGAGGAATGATATACTTTACATACCTCTGGACAGTGGTGCCCCCAGGGCCCCATGGACTGACACTCTCCCTACCTGCACACACACAGTAGAAATGGGCGGGCTACACAAACATATGTCATGCCCATAATGTATGTGTAGCCTACATATACGGGCGGTCTATAATATGTGACTCAAAAACATAGGGCAGCACCCAAAACACTGCACACTCCAACAGCCAGCGGAGCATGGAACACCATTCTGAATTTCACTCGTGGTCCTATGCAGACGTGGAAGCGTGGCTGCCACGCTCATGCAAGTCGACTGGGCTACATATGTGCGATATGTACACAGATATGGGAGATAGATATTACACACGAAACATATGTACATACACAGATATAAAGTACAACAGGTTAAATAGGGAACTTAGGATGCAAGGTTACAGAGAAGTAAGACGCTAAATTTCCATGTTATAGTAAACACATAGTGACCCACACCGACTCATCCGAGAGGGTGACAGAGTAGGAACGCCGTACCCATGGAAAAGGTCAACCTGCTCTCAATACATATCCGCTGGTCGATGATCACAGCCACGTGTACAGTAACAGGACATGTGCGGGCTATATTCTAGGATATGAGTGCGGAGGTTACACCGCCACCGGGCGGCGCGGTCAACGAGGGTACTGTGTGCAACCGCCGCCAAGTAAAGTGCAGTATGTGCGTGTGAGGTGAGGGTGTCGTGTTCCGCTGTGCGGTGTATTGTGTGTGCCACTGCAAAATGTGTATGTAGGTGACATGTTACAGGCGAGGGAATAAATATGCGAGGCATACAGTATAGGAACTACAGGCGTATGTACAGCAGCACCACAAAGTAGTACTGAGAGCTCCTCAGTGGCTAGATGTACACGAAAACGATGCAAAGCGAAACTGAACACAGGACTATAAAGGCCATAGATATACAAACTAAGACTGGGAGCGTATGGCGCCGATATGGTAAAGTCAACACGAGCATGGTACCGGCACAGCACGTCGTACTAAATACGATAAAAGGCCCCCGGCACTGGTCAGTGGGCTATCGCATCATTCCTGAAGAACAGCCGTGTGTTCCACGACTGTTATACAAACGCCACCCGAATAGGTGGCAACTGCAAGGTACGCCCCTGCAAGTACAGGACCACAATTGTGAATTATCCGTGTGATAAAAAATTTAAGTGAGGCAGGGACGTGAATAACATCTGTAGATATATAACCGATGACGAGGAATACATGCAGGAAGTACATGCAGGCGATACCGACACCAGACGATATCAACAAAACAAACACTTCTAGAACAACAGACAGTAACCTGCAGTTCTCAAGTGTGGATGGAGCACACACACGAAGTTACGCCTGCGGTATGAGCAATGCAAGGCCCACACCTACTCAGCTACCCACAGCCGATATATACCCCATCGCATATAACAAGGGATGCCGAAATAGTAAAGTAAAAATACAGGCAGTCAATGACAGCGTATACTTCACAACAACCCACGTAAACATGATTAGCAGCGAGATCTCTGCATCCACAAAAGGTGAATATAATATTGGTAGCATATATCCGGTCGTACAACGCCATCAACAGACGCCACCACATGGACACCACATGTCGAATATAATACTATATACTAACATTAATACAATCTACTGCTAACACTACAGTTAAATGTACCTGACACTACATAGCGGTTGCAGTCACATATATAAATACAATACATGTTTATCCTACGAAGGTAGTGCAAATAACTAACGCCTACACGAGGAATGAACTATGCCCAGTCTTACCGGTACCGATCAGGAGGACACCTGTGATATGACAAGTACACACCGAGGAACAGCTAATAGCGTGATGAACCCGTTACATGCCGCAGGTGACGACGAGAGGCGGAAGACTCCCAGGATATTCAAACCGTATGTCTGCCACCCAACCAACACTGTATTGAAAAGGAAGTGTTAACAAGTAACTAGCGTGTTTTAAGCGGAACACGAAGACAAGACAGGAAAGGTATGTTTAACCCACGAGATGTGTAATTGGTATAACGATGATATGTATGACTTAATCTGCACTGCATGTATTTGTGGGCAAAGAGTACCTGTCCATCAAGCAGAGTGGTGAAAGGTGGTTATGTAGTGCTAATCCGCTGAGCGATACCGCAACCATCAGGAGTTAAATGGTGCACAGCAGTGGACATCATGCACACAGCCGACAACCTGGCGCGGGCTGCCATAGATTTAAAACACAACAATGCCACCACCCATGCCGATGCTGCTGGCAGTGGATGTCCAAACAATGAAGTGCCACAGCAGGGGATAGATACGTATGTATAGTGTCACAGCACACATGTGTATGGGCACATACCGGGATGTCACACGTGAATGTGCGCACGACGCACGTATGCCTCGTGAGTAGGGGTGACTTGCGTTGTGGGTATGTAATGTGAAGCTGTCATGATGGATATGTTCAGACATCATACACAGTATCACATGGCAGCAGTACGGGCCGATGAGGTATGGCCTAGTGTTATATACATAAACAGGATGTATGGCCTGCACATATGGGACAGAGTAGTAGCCAGCC
>NW_025057389.1:0-6151 GCF_019279795.1 Protopterus annectens | reverse complement strand
TTTTATATCCCTAATCTACCTTTTTTGGCAACCAGCTCAAGTACCTGAAATTGAAAACAGTGCTTGTTCCTTTACGTGTTTAGCTAGCGGTAGCATTGCACTTTGCAATAGCATAAATATGTTCAACACGCAAGTTCTGGTTGTCATGCCAACATAGAAAGTTTTACATTGCTGGCATTCAGCTAAATATACAAGACTGTCAGATCTGCAGTCAGCATAACTTCTAAAAAAAATGAGTACGTTTGGTGTAGGGGTGTGTAAAACAATCAGTGTTAGATATATATCTACATTGATTGCATGTATGACAAGGGTAGGTACCTATCTTAGTAGATGACTTATTGGGTCTTTGGACCCTGTCATAACAAAGTAATCTGTTGAGTGAAGACATATTCCTGTATGCAACTCTAGGTCTCTCATCAACGAGGTTTTTGATCCTGTCATCCACCATTAAAAGTCTCCAGTTTTTATTTAAAATATTTACAATATGTTGATTTTTGTTGGTGAAAGGAATAACAATTCTATTCACAGTAGATTTATTATTAACCTTACTGGAACCTGAAGGATCTCCAAGTCTATTAATCAACGGGGCTCCTATGTCTTCCCTAAGACGATCACCCATAGTGATATTTTCTAATACATGTTCACGATTATAGCCTCTGGACATAAAATTCCTGGCTAATTGTGTCTTGTGTTTATTGTAGACAGAATTTTGTGATGTTAATTTAGAAGTCCTTATGGTTTGATTCTTAACTATATTGTTGTGGACGTGTCTAGGGTGCATGCTGTGTCGATGCAGCAAGTTGTTCCTCCAACATGATTTTCTAAAAATTTCAGTGTCAAAACCATTAGGTCCTTTGATGATTTTGACATCCAAAAATTCAATCTCATTGGTGGCATGTGAACAATCAAAAGTAAGAAAATTGGTTGTCCCATTCAAATAGTTAATAAACAACTGCAGCTGCTCAATTGTGCCACCCCATAATAAAAAGACATCATCCACAAATCTATTGAAATATTTAAGATGTTCCTTGTATTCAAAGTCAGTGTTGAAGATGTATAATTCCTCCCAATGTGCCAATACCAAGTTGGCATAGGCATTGGCACATGGAGTACCCATCGCTACTCCCCTGGTTTGTAGATAGTATCTCTCATTATAACAAAGAACGTTGTTCTCAAGTACGATCTCTAAAAGGGACATACACCTTGCCACTAAATATTCTGAAACTTTCATGTTGGAAAGCAATGTTCTAACATAATCCATACCTATGTCATTAGGTATGGATGTGAATAGTGACTTGACATCAAGTGTGACTAATATGTCATCTGCATTAAAGAAAGATCTACTGTAACTGGCTAGACTCCCCAAAAAATGAGCTGTGTCCTTCAGGATGTAACTGATTCCCATAACAATGGGTTTCAATACCTTGTCCAGATGATGTCTCAGTCATGTATATTTAAACAGACGTATTGGGGCTGCTTTAATGTCTGATGAAGCGTTAAACATAACGTGAAAGCGCTTACCTAACTGCAGTCTGTTCGTGTTGTGTGCTATTAAACCTGTTTTTTTACAACTGGAGCTACATCTTTTTTTAAGCCATTTGGCTCATGGTGCACCTTCTTATATTTTATACAGTTCAATAAGAAGCAGTTCAGATATGCATGCACTATTAGACTTTAACCAGAAATTCCCAGCTCAGAAGGGCAGAGTCCAGACTCTCCTCCCACAAGAGTGCAGACCACGAACCCTCTTAATGTAAAATAACTGGCCTGAAAGCCCAAGTGCTTAAACCAGAATTAATACACTTTTAGAATAACAGACACTGTGCCTGCAATCAGCAGTTCCCAACCTAGAAGGATGTAAGCTACCTGTTCTGCCACTACAGTGCAGACCACAAACCCTCTCAGTGCAAAACAACTGATCCGAAGCCCAAGTGTTTAAACCAAAAGGCTTAGAATGAGTTACACCAAGCAGTAATAAATACAATTGAGTACTTTTAAGATGATGCAAAAGTAAAATAAAGTAGGTAGAAACACAAGTACAGTAAAAGCAGATGAAATTTTTTTTTTTCTGAACAAGTGCTGAGATCAAAGAAACAGATCTGAGTGCTGAAACTAGAAAACTGGCTAGTTATAAGAAAAAAAAACTAAGCTAGAAGGCTTCCCTCCAACACAGAAGGGCTTGGGGGCTCACAAGCCTACAAATAGTCTATACCACTTAACAAGAAAGGCAGGAAACAAGCTTATTTTTTTTCTGTTTCCCAGATGCTCTCTTTGTACACAGTAGGAGTGCCTGAAATCAGAATATGATCTCACTGCACTCAGTTGAGTGACCAAATAAGATGGGCCCAGAAGGATTATCCAAACAGAAATTTACAAGAGGGGCGGGCAGTTTCAAGGCCACTAAGATTAACACCAAAACAAAAACAGAGAGGGTGGGTGGGACTAACTGAAGAGCAGAGTCATAACTTCCAGTTCAGTTAATATTCCTGCAACAGACTTAAAATCAATTTGAATACTGTATTTTATGAAAAAAAAGTGCAGATAAAGGTACTTCAATTCTCTTATACATCCAGTTGAATACAGCTAGTTCTTAGTCGGCCAAAGCTGAGGTTTTTAAGCAGAAAATATTTCACACTGTACCACTTAAATAGGCAAGGACAGAAATCAAAGAATGTGGCTACCCCCACACCTGTAATTACTAGCAAATAACAAAATTCAGCAAACACTGACTAACTTCCAGTTCAGTTAATATTCCTGCAACACAGTTAAAATCAATTTAAATACTGTATTTTTTGAAAAAAAAAGTGCAGATAAAGGTACTTAAATTCTCTTATACATCCAGTTGAATACAGCTAGTTCTTAGCCGGCCAAAGCTGAGGTTTTTAAGCAGAAAATATTTCACACTGTACCACATAAATAGGCAAGGACAGGAAATCAAAGAATGTGGCTACCCCCACACCTGTAATTATTAGCAAATAACAAAATTCAGCAAACACTGACTAACTTCCAGTTCAGTTAATATTCCTGCAACACAGTTAAAATCAATTTAAATACTGTATTTTTTAAAAAAGTGCAGATAAAGGTACTTAAATTCTCTTATACATCCAGTTGAATACAGCTAGTTCTTAGCCGCCCAAAGCTGAGGTTTTAAGCAGAAAATATTTCACACTGTACCACTTAAATAGGCAAGGACAGGAAATCAAAGAATGTGGCTACCCCCACACCTGTAATTACTAGCAAATAACAAAATTCAGCAAACACTGACTAACTTCCAGTTCAGTTAATATTCCTGCAACACAGTTAAAATCAATTTAAATACTGTATTTTTGAAAAAAAGTGCAGATAAAGGTACTTAAATTCTCTTATATGTCCAGTTGAATACAGCTAGTTCTTAGCCGGCCAAAGCTGAGGTTTTAAGCAGAAAATATTTCACACTGTACCACTTAAATAGGCAAGGACAGGAAATCAAAGAATGTGGCTACCCCCACACCTGTAATTACTAGCAAATAACAAAATTCAGCAAACACTGACTAACTCCAGTTCAGTTAATATTCCTGCAACACAGTTAAAATCAATTTAAATACTGTATTTTTGAAAAAAGTGCAGATAAAGGTACTTAAATTCCTCTTATATACGTCCATTTGAATGCAGCTAGTTCTTAGTCGGCCAAAGCTGAGGTTATTAAGCAGAAAATATTTCACACTGTACCACTTAAATAGGCAAGGACAGGAAATCAAAGAATGTGGCTACCCCCACACCTGTAATTACTAGCAAATAACAAAATTCAGCAAACACTGACTAACTTCCAGTTCAGTTAATATTCCTGCAACACAGTTAAAATCAATTTAAATACTGTATTTTGAAAAAAAAAGTGCAGATAAAGGTACTTAAATTCTCTTATACGTCCAGTTGAATACAGCTAGTTCTTAGCCGGCCAAAGCTGAGGTTTTAAGCAGAAAATATTTCACACTGTACCATTTAAATAGGCAAGGACAGGAAATCAAAGAATGTGGCTACCCCCACACCTGTAATTACTAGCAAATAACAAAATTCAGCAAACACTGACTAACTTCCAGTTCAGTTAATATTCCTGCAAAAGAGTTAAAATCAATTTAAATACTGTATTTTTTGAAAAAAAAGTGCAGATAAAGGTACTTAAATTCTTTTATATGTCCAGTTGAATACAGCTAGTTCTTAGCCGGCCAAAGCTGAGGTTTTTAAGCAGAAAATATTTCACACTGTACCACTTAAATAGGCAAGGACAGGAAATCAAAGAATGTGGCTACCCCCACACCTGTAATTACTAGCAAATAACAAAATTCAGCAAACACTGACTAACTTCCAGTTCAGTTAATATTCCTGCAACACAGTTAAAATCAATTTAAATACTGTATTTTTGAAAAAAAAAGTGCAGATAAAGGTACTTAAATTCTCTTATACGTCCAGTTGAATACAGCTAGTTCTTAGCCGGCCAAAGCTGAGGTTTTAAGCAGAAAATATTTCACACTGTACCACCTAAATAGGCAAGGACAGGAAATCAAAGAATGTGGCTACCCCACACCTGTAATTACTAGCAAATAACAAAATTCAGCAAACACTGACTAACTTCCAGTTCAGTTAATATTCCTGCAACACAGTTAAAATCAATTTAAATACTGTATTTTTTGAAAAAAAAGTGCAGATAAAGGTACTTAAATTCTCTTATACGTCCAGTTGAATACAGCTAGTTCTTAGCCGCCAAAGCTGAGGTTTTTAAGCAGAAAATATTTCACACTGTACCACTTAAATAGGCAAGGACAGGAAATCAAAGAATGTGGCTACCCCACACCTGTAATTACTAGCAACAACAAAATTCAGCAAACACTGACTAACTTCCAGTTCAGTTAATATTCCTGCAAACACAGTTAAAATCAATTTAAATACTGTATTTTTTGAAAAGAAAAGCAGATAAAGGTACTTAAATTTTATAATCGGCCCAGTTGAATACAGCTAGTTCTTAGCCGCCAAAGCTGAGGTTTTAAGCAGAAAAATATTTCACACTGTACCACTTAAATAGGCAAGGACAGGAAATCAAAGAACGTGGCTACCCCCCACAACCGTAATTACTAGCAATTAACAAAATTCAGCAAACACTGACTAACTTCCAGTTCAGTTAATATTCCTGCAACACAGTTAAAATCAATTTAAATACTGCTGTGGAGGGGATGCTGGGTAGTCCATTATGCATCCAGGTGTGTTGCATTTGATATGGCCATTTCCATCAGGACCAATCTGTGGGTATGTGCCGGTGACATGTCTATACATTTGTATAGCACATTTTAATATTCATATGTTTGTGGGATTGTGTTCTACAGTATGGCCTGTCTGGTTGTATTGCAGATATGTATACATGTTTTTGTTTTTCTTTCTGCTTCATCTGGTGCTCCCTCATACACGTCCAGTTCACCTATTCTGCATACGACACAGTGTCGCCTTGGAGGATTATACCATTACCCATCCCCCCCACACACACATATTCCTGACACTCCATCATCACTGCTTTGGTTGATGGCGCATGACACGGTCAAGGTAACACATTGCATACCCTACCTATGTCAGGTACCTGTATGGTTGTGTGGACTACCCTGCCATGTTTGACTTTCCACATGCTATACCTCCCGCACATAGGTACATGCCCATACTTAAATTTCATGACATGGTTGGTATACCCGGGTAATACCCGTTCAACTGTGACACATCCTGACAAGTTCAGCTTGGACAGCTGATGTGCGGATTTTGGCCGACTGTTCTAATCATTGGTAGGATGCTACCTTTTCCTATGTCCAGGATGGGATATATTCCAGACACTTATCTGAATGTACTGGACAACACGTACCCACAGTCACTGGTACAGATAATACTGTTCCTTTCAGCCTACATGTTGCCTTATTGTTGTAGCAATTTATTTGCTCCTTCTGTTTCATTTATATGCTTATTCTATTTCCTGTCACATTTGGTATGTGAAATACGGACATACCTATTGTATGTGACTATTGCATGCATTGTGGGATATAATTCGGTCATATGGTCGCTAGAATTTATCTTTGTTATGGACAATCTGCCCAGCTGTTATCGTGTTTTTGTTATGGACATCATCCTGCCCTGTGTTGGA
>NW_025057388.1:0-6317 GCF_019279795.1 Protopterus annectens | reverse complement strand
GTTTTATTTATATTGGATTACTTTGTTAATTCTTACGTTGGTCAAAATCTGAGCATGAGATTCAAACTGCAGCTAAACTCCTCCTCTATATTACAAACACCCGACACCCACGTAAAAGTATCTACACATTGACAAACTGAATGCTACAGTATTCCGGTGCTGATCAAACTAAGCCTACCTGGACACTCTTCTGGCATGGAAACTGTGGCACCCATGTCCACAAAACACAGTGTGTGATGGATGCCTGGGAGCTGTCATATGTTCCTAGGTTTGCCAGGAATTCTTAAGTGGCTGAAAGTGGTTATTCTGCTGCAGGCTCTCCACTGGTGGCACCATGATCTTTGATCACACCTGCTGCTCTTATGCGTGCATCATTAATCATATCTGTGGTACGGTGTTGAATCTGCTCATATGTCCTGCTCTGGTGGCCTATGGCATTCACAACACAGGTTCATAGGTTCATAGCTTCATACTAGGCTATCTAGGGCATTTATAAGCCTAGCCAGAATGTGTTTGGCTTTAAGCCACCCATTTTAAGTTGCTTTTGCTATGCCCTTTTTGAGGTTAGTATACTGTGCCTCACAATACAACACTGACACAGAGTGATACCCAGGTAGTAAACCCTACGATCCTCCCATCCACTCATCAAGATTCCTCTTGAGAGTCCAATGAGGACTTTCTGCCCTAACCTGGACTGCAGGTTTTTGTTCTAGGTGAAGGGAGCCTCTGGGTTTATGAATCTGTCCCTCAACATGTCCTATTTATTTCCAGTGCTGAGGGTTCAAGTCTCTGGTAGTCGCGTGGCTTCGATGGGATTTGGATTTTCTAGTTTGTATGTCCATTAATTCGGGTTGGACATGGCTTTTATCTAAATCAGGCACAGATGCAGCCCCCTGAACGGGCAGTGCCACTGGTAGAGCTGGGTTTCTTTAACCGGGCGTATATGGCATCTGTTTGAGACCCTTTGATCTTCTTAGGTGAGGTGCAATTTTTGGGTCTTTTCCAGTTGCTGCAGAAGTTGTCTGGTAGGAAGCAAGTGGGTTACACATCCCAAAAGGGCATTAATACTCAATTATGGGCCTGATGAGGGATGAGTAAAAGAGAGGCAAGATGACTCACCTGATCTAGATGTGAGATCCCTTCATGATTAGTGGGCTATATAAATGTTTTCTCAACCACTTTGGCCACGTGCAGTTTGTCAAATGAGAAGTTATATATCAATTTGGGTCCCCAGGTCCTAATCACTTCTTCTGTACTTAATGGATTACCACCTACTCTTATGGTAATTTGTGAACTGCGTTATTTTTGCCAAAGGGATGACTATACACTTTTGGCATTTGAAAGCAGACCATGGCTCTGCTGGTGTCCTGTTTCTATGAGGCCCTTTTTTGGAGGATGCTTGTATGCGGCTGGAGAGTGTGCAGCAGTTGCAGTCATCTGGGAACTTGGTCAGCCACAGTCCTTCCATGTTGGCCTGTACCTCGAAATATGCAAACAAAGGGGTCCCAGGACTGGGCCTTGTGGGACACCACTTGTAACTGGTTGCCGGTCACGAACCAGTAATTCAGGTTTCTATGTGACAGTTTGCAATCCATCAAGTGACATAGGGGTTTATATTTAAGCTGGGTAAAGGCTTTATCTATAATGCCAGAGTGGGGTACTGTATTGGCTTTACTTGAGGTCAGGTAGGCTATTTAGCCCGGACCACCTTCCCTCGTCAATGGCCTTGAATTTGACTGTTTCAAAGAAATCAACCTGGTTTAGAGGCGGGCTGCGCAACTTCAACCAGACTAGGTGGATCCAGGGTCTGTAGGTCCCCAATATCTTTATTTGTAGGGTCCATGATGATCCCACCCGCCTTTCCAGACCAAACTAGTCAGGCTTTACTGGGGCTGATAGTTTCAGGATCCGTTGTTTCTATACATGGAGACACATTTGTATGGCCTCTTTGCATTTTATCCTGTAGTAAGGCTGAGAGATTAGACAGTAGTTTTATGTTTGGGTTTAGCTCTTCTTGGAGTTCATGCTTAGGGTTGCCAGCCAGGACACCGTCTGGTCCCATTGTTGATATGTTTTTTGCTTTCGAGTGGCTGGCTCTTACCTGAGCATCTGAGATGTTAGGGGGCAGCACTCTGCTGGGATGAATATTTGCCTTTTTGGTGGGGAGGAAGTTTCGCGTTGCGTACCTGTCCAGCTAGGATGTTGGCAATGTCCTGTGGGATCGGTGTATTTTTGTCATTTTGGACTAATTCTAAACATATACAGAGATTACCACCCAGGTTCCTAACATAACTAAAGAAAGCCTTGTGATTATCCTCAGTGTCCTGTGCAGATTTTCTCTCGAAGCTGGCCTTAGACAATTTTATGAGTGCCCATAGATTATTGCTAATACTGATCAGTGATGCCTTTCCTTTTTGGGATTTTGCTCTATCCTGTAGTAGCTTCCTCCTTCTATTGTATAGTTTGTTTATGGCTGAGGTCCACGGAACCAGGGCGTCTGCCTTTAGGAGGATGGGTCTTGGTTTTATTTGGGATTGCACCAGTCCATGCATTCATGGGGAGTGTTCATAGAATGTGTTTATAAAGGATTCTGTGGTCTGGGCCTTATTTTCCACAGGCCCGGGTGCTTTGAAGGATTCCACCTTGGTTTTGAGAAGTGTGAAATTTGCTTTAGAGAAGTTTTTCACTGTGGTTTTCTGGGCAGGGGGTTGGGTGCAGTGCTTGAATATCCAGTGAGATTGGTTTATGGTCACAGTCTTACCAGTAGGGGATCTTACTTCTGGTCTGGGCATAGAGTCCCCATGTTGGTGATGATCTAAAAAGCACCAGTATGTTTTCCCCTCCTGTGGGAGTGGTAACAAGTTGTTCCATAGCATTTCAGTTTATAAATTCCAGGAACCTTTGGGCTAGGTGTTGAGAGCTAGAGTAATGCTCCCCAGTCTATGTTTGGGTAGTTGAAGTCACTCAATATAATGGTGTTTGGAGAGAGACCTTCATATTTTCCAGTGTTCTCGGAGGCCGGAGGTGTGGTTCTGGGTTTTCAGGAAGGGTGGTCTGTAGCAGGCTATGAAGCTGGGCAGTTTTACCCACTGTTAGTTGCACATGGATAGTATATGATGGCCGTGCTGCCACCAACCTGTAGGTGTGGGTATCTTTGATGAATATCGATACTCCCCCCTCCGTTTGTGGTTGGTCAAGTTTGGAGCCAAAAGCATGGTATGAGGTATAACCTGGTAGTGCTGGGGTGCTTTGGGAGCCCTGAACCAGGTTTCTGTTACTGCACGAATGTCGATGTTCTCCATGCTAAGGAGAGTTTCTGGTGCGTGCATCTTGAGGTTTAGACTACAGGCGTTGAGTAGCATTACTCTTGGTTTCTTATCCTTGTGATACCTATGGAGGTGGGTTTGTCTTTTGAGCCTTGCCTAAAAAGGCACTATGGGGGAGTAGCAAGGCCTTTTGCCAATATCCGAGAAGCCCAGAATTTGACAGGTGCAAGCCGTCGGTCATACCGACCTGGGCTACATGCTCAGAGAGCTCCTCTATGTCTCTTTTCATGTAGTCAGTCTGCATCTCAGGTCATTCACACCAGCATGGACAATACAACTGAGTTATATTGTATTCTTGCCTTGGAGTGACCTGATTAACTTGTGTTATGTGCGGATCCTAGCCCAACAGGCTGCTCACGGCCTCTCCTTGTTCAGCCTGGTGAGGCGGGGCGTCAGTGTGCCTGATGATAGAGTCACCTATTACAAGTGTATCAGGTGTGTTGTTTAGTCTTAAGGGCTGTGACTGTGCCGGCTTTTTGGCTTTGTGAGATATGTGTTGCACGTGTTTTGTTTTTAGGTTAAGCGTTTGCTTGGGTGTCTGCTTTGGGGGTCTCTGCTGCTTAGGCAGATCTTTATTCAAACCTCCAAGTATGTTTTTATTAATGATTATGTGTTTGGTTTGCTGTAGGTAGGTAGGTCTATGTAGAGACTGGTGCATGGTGAGTATGGTTTCCTTCTCCTTCTGACTGGTTATGCCAGTACTGGAGTTGAGAGCTTAGCCTCAAGTTTGGCTATATAGTTGCATCTCACATGAGTTCAGATTTGTTGGGAGGAGGAGAGGGTTGTCTGTGTACATGAGGCAGTTGTAACATTGCCTCAAGATTCCCAGATTCACCAGCTGGACCAGAGAGGAGATTGACAACTGACAACCACAGACAAGGTCAGCCTGCAGTGCTGCCCACTGTTCTCTGTTTTGCCTCCCCCTGGACAATAGGAGTTCATGGTGTTAATGAAGGCCTTCTAGGATTATATTATTCTCAGCATCTGTAAAAAGGGCCGCCATGCAGCATACATGTTTTACAAGCAACATAATGGTAACTCATGTCAGGATCACATACATGAAAATACATTCTGTAGTGATACAGCAAGAACAGAATGGATGGCATTATCCACTGCTTGATCACACAAGTCATATTCCACATATAAACCATGGGGATACAAATAAGATACTAGAAATAGTCAGCTATTCCTGTGTGTGCCATGACAGATACTGCTGTATGATCACGCACCCAGAACAGCAGTCCATTGTAGTATGTCCCCTAGGGGCAACCCTCTGATAATATGTCAAAAGAACAGTGCCAAACAAACGGCAGTGTGATATTACAACCACTATAAAGGGACATTCCCATGAGATCAGTGTACCACATTGACAAAAGCATTCCAATCCTGATGTACTGAATGTCCACTGTAGGTGTAACACATCTGGAGATCAATGACATACCATCATTACAGTTCTAAAAAAAGATTTAATGCTGTAATCCCCATTCTCCTAAGTATATATTCACACATATGCATCAGTTTGTAAACAAAATGCTACATACCTGATAGAATAAAATACTTCTCTGTTGATATGTAAAGTATTTGACAACATGTTTACTGTCTGAAGAAAGTCTCATACAGACTGGTTCTCCTACCAGCTGTTTGCCTTTCTAACATGGTTCTCATTACCAGGTGATTGACTCTTAGCCAATCTGTGCTTCTGAAATGCTAATTGCAACCAACAAAGCTGATTTGCAGTATAATCAGCCAATGACATGCAGCCACTGAACAAGATATAAAGCCTTCATGTAGATTAGCAGCCCTTTCTGATATGTTGTGCTGGACATTCCTGGAGTCGAGATACTACATCATTGCAGAGGGTATGTCTGTAGCAGCTACTTTTACATACATATGTGTGTGCTACTGGCTGCATCTGATACATAGGCAGAGAGTGTGAACACTTTGGAGGACAACAAGCTGGAAGAATAACTGTGGGAGCTGTGGCAGCCTTGTTGTAGAGGCAGGACTTGAATGAGGGTACCCATTCTACTGTAAATTAAGGAATGTGTTTAAGGTAAGTATGTTAGGCAATGGTATCACTAACAGAGTACTAGGCAACATGTTTGTTGTGTCCTGGAGCAACATAGGGGATAAATATACAATTATTTCAACCATTTGGACAACTGTCAGGCCATGTGTTACATTATGGTAGTCATTTGGAACGTGTGTACTTGCAGTCCTTGTTACTAACAGGGCCTCCATATGTGAATGTTAGTTGTGTAGATAAGCTTATCTGTAATATCATACTGAAATGATTGTGTGATGTATTCTGATATTAGTGGGCCTCATTTGCATTACCTACATTAAAATCCTATGTGAATGCATATTAATCCATGACCTGACACTTTATGCACTTATAGTGTTGCTATAGGGATATGTCAAGTGTGTTCATATCTGCAGGCCTGTGACTTCCATCAGTGAAAAGCAAACATCAGACATTTCATTTGAAATGCATTATGTGGATAAAGAGTGCATGACTCAGTCATGCATTGATGGCTTCAAAATAATGTAATTTAAATGCTACACACAACTGGATTTGAACCCATGACAATGTGCGGCAAAACTTACTATTAGCAAAGCATTTAACAGACTGAGCTACTGAGTCACTGTTACAGCATTTGTATTTGTCAAGGTATAAGTGCACATGTACAGTCTATGACATATATTATATGTAATAGATAGTGACACGTCATGTGCTACAGGCATATTCCAACCTCCTTTATGTGCCTGACTTTATAGGGATGTATTTCAACACCAGAGTCCCAGTTGAACATGTATTTTGCCATTAATGTTCTAGCAGGTGTACTTGTACATGTTGCTGTTAAAAGTGCCCATTTACCTGCTATTGGAGACCTGAGCTACAGCCATTAGTGTTTGTCTGGCTTTCTAGTGGTGTAGTCCTGTACTAGACTCGAAATTACACTCTCAGGTTTTCCATTACTTTTTCAGCAA
>NW_025057387.1:0-5000 GCF_019279795.1 Protopterus annectens | reverse complement strand
AATGCTAACACTGGATACATGGGAGTATGCATTTTCTTTTTGAATTATAGAATTAACTGGCATACAACAGAAGTTATTGCAATGTGTTCCTATGGCTTTGCTATTTTCCCTCTACATTCACTCATTGTAATGCATGATATATTTTTTACAGCACCAAGTTATTGTATATCTGCTGTGGCTTAGTGGTACTTCATGCAGACTGGTGAGTCCAAGGTGTGGGGTTCGAGACTGACAAGTGTATTTTATTTTGCTGCTGAGCAGTCAAGGGCATACACAGTGACTAAGGCACTTTTAAGCAGTTGTAAGTGGGTTTGCACGGGTTTGTGCAATGCTTAGCGACGCTTAGCTAAGCGCACACATGCGCACACTGATGCAAACCCACTTACTACTGTTTACGAGTGCTTACTCCCGCTAACCCCCACGTTCATTTCTTTGACAGAAAAGTAAATGGGGAGATAGGAATGTGGTGATAAAGGGTGCACAAAGAGGGGAAGACAGTAGGGAAACCAGCTTGGGATGTATAGGATGGGTGTGGGGAAGGTCCATAGCTGCCTGTTTCTTTACCAGCAACAGCTGTGCATATGCAATGAATTTGGAGTGAAATTTGAAACCTTCCACCCCAGAGAGAGGGGTGAGGACAACTAAGTATGTTGTACTACCAATTATGAATATCAGGCACATGCACTGTTTGTGAACTGCTATACTGTCATTAGTACGTTACTCACTTCTGAACAGTTTGTGGTTTGTTTGTGTTGACATTAGCACAGTCTGCTCAGGACAACTGGACATATTTCAGTACTGTGTATGCCTACCTACACCCGTGTGTGTGCCTCACTACACAGGTATATGCTACTTTTGGGTAGGGGTGCAGAACTGCAGAGAGCATTATTTATTATTGTGTGCTGTTTATCTTGCTGAACATGCAGAGTTGCTATCTACCTGTTAGTCTTTAAAGGCTAGTAGTCTGTCTCAGTAGCTCCCACTTGTGGACATATCCAGATGGTAGACAGAGGTTAGCCTAGTATCCTTTGACTGTGCACCACACCAGTCTTTTCAGCACCTGAACATTGGCATTGTCACAGGTGGTTGCTAGCAGTACATGGCTACATCCTTTGATATTTCTGTGCTGTACTCCTACATAAGGGCATGCTTGTGGAATTCATTCTACAGCTATTTGCTGAGTATGTAACAGCAGACAAGCTGATATGCCTGTGTGTTTCTGACACTACCAGGCCTCAGATACTCTCAGGTAAATATTTGAACAGCCTCGGGGAAAGGTACATATAAGTGGGATACACCTGTGATATATTTCAGGTATTTTGCGTTGAGACTTTGGGGATTCAGCATATGTATTATACCCCTTTTCTGATGTGCAAGCAGTGTCTACTCTCACTTATTGACTTTTTTCTTTAAAGTGAGATTCCCACCTTTCTGCCTACTGTTAGTACATTTCACAGGAGTCAGAGGGCACAGCTAACATTGTTTGCAAATCAGGGACATCCCTGTAAATCAGTCACAGTTGGGAGATCTGGCCTCTGACCTATTCAAATATGCCAGTGTTTATCCTGCTCTGATAGTGTGTGGGGTTTGTATGGTGCTACTGTAACATTATTCCCTACTAGCATGGCTGGTTCTCTTTTCACAGTCATGTCATGCAATTCCACAACACTTGCTGGTTAAGGGCCACAGAACAAGATTTGTGTTATGCCATTCCTATTCTCCCTTTACATTCACTCATTGTAATGCACGATATATTTCTTTCAGCACCACATTATTGTATATCTGCTGTGGCTTAGTGTTACTTCATGCACTCTTGTAAGTCCAAGGTCTGGGGTTCGAGACTGACAGGGGTATTTCAATTTGCTGCTGAGCAGTACAAGGGCCCTGCCATAGAGTGACTAAGGCACTTTTAAGCAGTTGTAGTGGTTTGCGTTTGGCTTAGTGATGCTTAGCAAAGCACACATGCACACACTGGTGAAAACCCCGCTAACTACTGCTTAAAAGTGCTTACTCAAACCCCCCATTATAATTTCTTTTAAAAAAAAGAAAATGGGGAGATAGGAAAGTGGTGAAAAAGGGGGCACAAGAGGGAAACAGTAGGTAAACAAGTTTGGGATGTGCAGGAGGGTGTAGGGAAGGTCCATAGCTGCCCATTTTTTTAAACCAGCAACAGCTGTGCATATGCAATGAATTTGGAGTGAAATTTGAAACCTTCCCCCCCTGGGAGAGGGTGAGGACAACAAAGTATGTTGTACTGCCAATTCTAATTATCAGTTTACATTTTTCCAATGGACATGGAATGGGCAGCTATGTATGGGGCGTAATTTTTTGTGGGTAAGATTGCCCTTTTTTTTTTGTCAGGTGAGAGTGGAAAGTGAGGTAGAGGAAGTAGGTATGTTTGGGGAGGTAGGTTGGGAAGGTAAACAGACAAGACAGACAAGATGCATACAGGGGCGGTGTATGACACATGGGGTGGGTGAACACAATTGACGGGGGATGTTTGGAAATCGCAAGCCCATGAGCCCACAGATGGTAACAGTGGAACTGAGATCCCCACCCATGGGCAGTCACCACTGAACCTTCACAGCCCCGAGGGTGGCTGTGCTGGGGGCTGCGTAGGATGGGCAGGCTCACCCGTGAGATGTGCCACTATCACCTCAAGCTGGCGTAGGGGATCAGAGACTGAATGCTGGATCTCCCTATGCATTACAGCCCGGACTCTTTGAAGGGTGACAGGTGGCCCTTCTCCACCCACGCTTGCATGGAGGGATGAGCCCCATCCCCTGCAGTGCTTCCACCCGAAGGTGGCACAGACCAACGGAGGAGGGGAGCCCGGGCTGGGCACCAGACCTGCTGGTGCCACGTGCACTCGCTGGCTGAGGAGGGACGGGTGGGTCCGCTGGGACTGGCCTTCCCATACATTCTGTGATTAGGTGTGTTTAATTACAACATAAGCAAAACAGTGTTCCAGATTAGTTGTAACAGCATGCAATAATATTCCCATTGACCCAACACACCAAGGGTACAACAGTTGAACAGCAAGCATGACACATGCATATATTGAACCACAGTGGTTATTCCAACAGCATGCAGGGATGTTTGGTAGCAACAGGCCACCATGATTGTGGTGTTTAAACAGGGCACATGCATCAACGTGAATGCAAATGCAAATATTTATAGAACAATAGGACATATGTCCCAACAAATACTTAAGATTACACATACCCATCGAGGTGTAGAATTGCATGGTTTATGCACATACAGTAGGGTGTATACAAAACCTCGGTTAACATCTTATAATGACCTTTTAGTCTACACTACATTCCTAGTGACTGCAAGTGTATATCCCCTACCTTTATTATTACACTTGCCACCATACATTAGGTTGTGTACTGGGTTTGGCTAGTTCAATATATGCCTGCTTCTATTTGTACAGAACCCTGCATTTCTTGAAAACACTCAATTTCTGGGGAAAAATAACATTACACATGTGCCAGGTTTACTTATTCATGCCAGCCAGTAACTGACTGTTTGGACTGTATATATGTTTAACAGTTACTAGCACTTCCATCACCCACTTTATATGGGACTGCACAACTCTGGGTTGCCAGCACCTTTTCAAACAGTACTGTTTGTATACTGCAAGGGTACAACAACATTTCAGACTCTGTGACACAGATACACTCTGGGTTTTAGACCTTTATTAATGACATTACACACTTTTCCACAGGCTCACTCCTTTATTTGTTTTAACGGTGTATATGGCAGACATGTTCAAGACATATTATACCTTTATTAATAGGTTAGAACAATCTTTTTTTCAAGCTCACTCACTTATTTTATATGACAGTGCCTGCAGAGATATTATTCCAGACATATGTTATCTTTCTTAATGGGTTTCTACACTCTTATTCTGCCTCTCTTATGTTTTTATCTGACAGTACATGCAGAGGACTTATTCAGGCAATTTTATGGCTGTATTATTGGACTACAACACATTCATGCCCTCTCCCATATTTTATATAACAATACATGCAGAATAATCACTAACCTGCCTGGTAGCACAGCCTTTGCAGCCTATCAGCATAGGCTTGCTGATTCATAGCATGGTCACCTGCAGCTGTAAAGTAAATGAAGGGATATTGAGACATACCTATCCATTATACATACTCCATTATCAGTTCTTACATACTGCATTCCATGGCTACATACTCAGTTGTGGGGCATCCTGCATCCCACGGGCCTCCTGTATCCATTGGTTCAGGCGGTCCTGCTTTCGTCTCTTCAGGTCTGCATGGTGGTGATGGACCTGCTCACCAGTCCGAGGAATGCCTGTGGCACTGGTGAGGTCAGCTAACCGGTTCCCAAACCTCTGCCTTGTACTCCGTCCCTTGGAACTGGCCCTGCAGGAGTCTTGACTGTGATGGTGGACAAGGAGCCAAACCATGTATTTGGGCTCCTCGATGCCCCAACGTTGCACTGGGAAACATGTTCCCTCCTCACCAGCCCTTCTAAATGCAGATGTGAGCTACAATCAGTTATGGGGGATTCCCCCCTTTGGGGGTTAAATATGCCGCATTTCCGCACTTTTTTTTGATTGGCCATTTTGTAAAATTCTGGGTGACTGCAGACCTGCTTAGTAATGGTTAAACTACCATTTAAGTATATGAATGTTAATAGTGGCTTCTTCTATGTTGTCATGGCTTAGTGGTTCTGTACTTTGAAAGATGCAAAGTCCTTTTAACCTTTCATTTTTTATTTTATACTTCCAGACAGGCTAGGGGTGGCTGCATTTAAGCAACTTTTCTCGGGTCCTCGGGGCCCTGGTTGGGGCTGCACCGTCCGCGCAAACACATTGGGTTAAAAACGCCATTAACTATGGGCAACTCTATTTGCTGGGTAAAGCGCTATTAAACTATGGTTATTGCACTGGGTAAGTGCTATTAAACTATGGGCAACTCTATTGCCTGGGTGAAGCGCTGCAAATGCAGGCAATTTTA
>NW_025057386.1:0-6568 GCF_019279795.1 Protopterus annectens | reverse complement strand
GCTAACTGCAAGCGTGGTCTCGAGCTGGCTGAGCTGAGTAGTTTTTCTAACTTTTTCTGTAAAATTTTGCTTTTCCCAAAAAGCTGTTTTAAGGGCTTTCCATTTTTGTGTGTGTTTGGAGTTTGTGAAAGACTTTTTGTGTTTGGGGGATTTTGGGTTTTAAAGGGCCTTCGGTCAGTCAACCCTCCAAAAACCTTTAAGGGTTTAAAAGCCCTTTGTTATTTGCTTTTTAGGTAACTGTAAGCCTATTATTTAGGTAGTAAACAGAAAGTCAGTGGATATTGTTTTTTTTCGGGTTACTAAAATTTTTTTGCCATAATGTCTCAAAATCCTAGGCCTTGGGTTTAAAAATGCACCAAATGCAATTTCAAAATGTCTATCACAGAGATCACTTTTGTGTGTATTGTTTGGGTGCAAAACATTTTCAGGAGTCATGCAGTGTTTTCACGCTTTTTCCTCAAGGGTCCTCCAGGAGAGGAAAAATAAACTGATTCTTAAAGGGTTAATAAACCCTTTCCCTTTGAAGAAGCCTTGGCATCCTCTCCTTCTCCGCAAAGAAAAGGGCCGGCCCCGACCGCCAAAAGACATAGGCAGGCTTCCCCTTTCCCCAAGGACTTGGAGCCGAGGCGAACGGTCTGCCTCGATGCCACCAGTCTCGACTCCTCTGGCTTGGGAGCCGATGGCTGGGGCATCGAGGCGGGTCACCTTCGGGGCTCCACTGGTCTCGGAGACAAGGGGTCCCGCTCAGACACTTCCTCCTCGGCCAAGTCCACCTCGGCACCGATGGAATCTGTGTGTATTCCTTCGCGCCGATAGTCATCGAGTCGCCGACCCGGGGTCCCCTACCCCTTTTGGGGCCGTTGGAGAGGCCATCTCGAACCGTTCAGTATCCTCTCGGTTTTCGAGGATGTCGGATTCAGATATAGACAGGGTGCTCCAAAGACTGTTCCAGTCCCCAGTCTTCCAAAAATTTGTTTCGTTCCGACCCAGTTGGCTTCGGAGCCGATGCAGCCCACCCCATTGCCATTCCTCCTCCGACCGCTGGCTCCGCGAGCAGGTGCTGTTGGAGCCGGTGGAGATCTTAGGGTCGCCGCCCCTTACTCCAACCGGCCTTCGGGTCCGAGTTTGGTCACGGACTTCTTCGGCTGGACCCGGGGTGATGTTTCGGGACCTATGCTTCGGTTCCGAGCCTCCCTCGGTGCTTGGGCTGGGGACTTCCGCTATCATGGCTCGGGACCGGACACTCCCAGGATTCTGGGGTCCGGCTTTCAGAGCCATGAGGAGTGCCTTGGCCAAGTCTTCGCCATCTCTCCGGCTTTACCGGCACCTTCCCTGGGCATGGAGACTGGGTCTTTGGCAGTTCCCTGTCCGTAGGCAGCGGAGCCCCTGGGCCTGAGGTTACCCCCCTTGGGGTTCCCTCCTCCTGAGGGTTCTTCGAGTTGTCTTCGGAGGAACCCCAAGGAAGAGATCGTGCAAGAGGAAGCACTGGACTCCCCGAGTCTATTACATCGGACACTGATCTTGATGATGCAGAGGGGTCCCAAGTCGCCCTCGGATGATGTCTCATTTGCAGACATCTTAGAGATCCTCAAACAACGAGGCGGCTGGATATCCAAACCCCTCTGCTGATGAGTCAGTGCTCCTCAAGGCCTTTGGGGCTCAGCCCTCCGCCTCCTGGGTGTCTCCGCCGACGAGCTTCTGGATTTAGTTTGTCGGAGGGCGGGAACATCCAGATACCGTGGAACCAGTCCCTTCTCGCCTAATAAATTTTGTCTGCCCCACCCGAGAAGGAGTTCCTCACTAAAGGCGTGGCTGTAGATGCCATGGTGGTGGCATCTGCTACACAACAGGACGTGGCAGGGGCTTCAACGTCCGTCCATCCTCCTAATAAGGAGTCTAGGAGCATGGACAGGTACGGAAGCGCACCCTGACTTCAGCGGCCTTTACTTTAAGGTCTCTGAATTATTTGGCACATTTTACCAGGCTTCAGAGGGATCTGGTCAAGGAGTTGTCAGATTCCTCTCGGTAACCTACCTGAGCAGCTAGCCCAGTCGGTTAGCTCTCAGTTGGCTATCCTAACGTCAATTTCTAACTCGTCCATGAGGCTCATTTGCTATGCGCGGGGCGGGTAGAGCGGCAGGCACAGGCGTGGCTCTACGGAGACAAGCCTGGCTCCGCTTGTGTCAGTTTGCGGAGGCCTTCAAGTCTTCCTTCGCCGACGCTCCCTTTGATGGGTCCTCTTTGTTTGGACCTAAGGTTAAAGACACCCTTACCCGCTGTGAGCAAGAGGGAAAAACTTTATCTGCCGTAGGTGCCCGTTATTCCACTCCCTTTCGGCCTTACCCCAAGGCTAAAGGAGGGGGGAAGATGTGGTTCCGTAAATCTCGTAAGTTTTTCCCCCAACAGCAGGAAGATTCCCCTTCCAGAGGCAGAGGACGGGGAAATTTTTCTGGGAGACGCCGTCCCAGAGGCGGCAGAGGGCCCCGCAATTCTGGAGACCCGAGTCCTTTCGTGGCTCTTCAGCCTCCCACATCATGAGGGATTGCCCGGCTGTGCTGCTCCCGGGGCCAGTCGGGTGTCGTCTTGCCAAGCACCTAAAAGCCTGGGAGTCAATCACCCAGGACAGATGGGTGCTTCGGATCATTGCCGGAGGTTACACCATCCCATTCACATTCTCGGCCCCAGCGTCCAAAACAATGGCGGACCCACCACCGAGTCAAAGGGAAAAGGCAGCCGCAGAAGCTTTAAAGCTGCTAGAAAAGGAGTCATCCAACCGGTCCCCACAGACCAGATCGGATCCGAAATTACTCCAGGTTCTTTTAGTGCCAAAAGACAGGGGACCTGAGACCAATATTGGATCTCAGCAGACTGAACCAATCCGTCACGAAATCCAAATTCGAATGGTGACGTTACAATCCATTCTCCCATTGTTGGAGAAGGATGTTTGGATGTGCTCCATAGACCTCAAGGACGCCTATTATCACATACCGATACATCAGGCGTCCAGCAGGTATCTGCCCTTCAGCCTGGGAGTCAGTCATTACCTATTTTGTGCACTGCCCTTTGGTCTCACCACAGCCCCCAGGGTGTTCACCAAGTGTTTGGCAGTAGTGACGGCTCACCTGAGGAGTCTTGGATTCCAAGTGTTTCCCTATCTGGACGACTGGCTCCTGACTGCCACCACCAGGCATCTACTAATGGACAACCTCAAAGCCACCATCTCGCTGGGTGCTACCCTGGGGATTACATTCAATTGGTCAAAGTCTGTCTTGCTGCCCTCTCAGCGCATAAGGTTCATAGGAGCAGAGATAGACTCAAAATTGATGCGCTTTTCTTCCTGCCGAAAGGATCCAAACTTTACAGGGCCAAGTTCAAGCTCTGATTTCAAGATCCAAAGCCCCAGCCAGGATGGTTCTACAAGTTTTAGGTTCAATGTCTGCCACGGTTCTTTTAGTTCCTCTGGCAAGATTGCACATGAGGATTCTTCAGTGGCTATTGTCAACTCAATGGTCCTTTCAGGATCTTCCCCTCAATCATCACATCATGATTACGGAAACATGCAAACGGGACCTTCGCTGGTGGCTTCAGACATCCAATCTAAATCAGGGAAGTCCTTTGTTATTCCCTCTCCAGTGGTTACCCTGACGACAGATGCCTCCCAGATAGGGTGGGGGGGGCATTGTCTGGGCAGGTTAGTTCAGGGCTCCTGGCTTCCAGACGAAGCTCTTCTCCACATCAATGTGTTGGAGATGAGGGCTGTACTTCTATCCCTACAGGCCTTACACAAGTTTCTTCCTCAGGGCATCATCGCCATCCACACAGACAACATGTCGGTGGTCTGGTATCTAAACAAACAAGGAGGGACCAGATCTTACCCCCTTTGCAGAGAGGCCATGAGGGTGTGGGAATGGGCTGTAGCTACCAACCGTTTCTTGGTAGCGACCCACATTCCGGGGAAATCAAATATATTGGCAGACAAATTGAGCAGGACAATTCTCTCCTCACGAGTGGTCCCTAAACAAACAGTAGCAGCTCAGGTTTTCGGAGATGGGGACGCCGTGCTGCGACCTATTTGCAACCCACTAAACACCAAGTGCAAAGGTTCTTCTCCTTGACTCCACATCAGGGGGAAGTAGCTATGGATGCTCTAGCACAACCTTGGCCAACAGGGCTACTTTATGCCTTTCCACCGATTCCACTTCTCCCAAAGTCATTCAAAAGCTTCTCAATTGGGGTCCAATGATACTGATTGCCCCATACGGGCCCCTCAGGTAGGGTTTTCCCTTTACCTGAAGAAACATGGGTGGACGATCCGTGGACTTTAGACCTAATTCCGGATCTGTTAATTCATCAGTCGGGACAACAGCATCAGTCCCTTCACCCTTTTGAAATTGACAGCTTGGCTCCTCCACTTCCGACTTTAGTCAAAAATCACACATTAGACCCGGAAGTTATTCACATTTTATCTTCGCCCACAAACCCACCACTAAGAAATTGTACCTCAGTAAGTGGAAGAGGTTTGCTATCTGGGCTCAACTCAGGGGCTTAGACCCTATCACTGCTCCTATCCCAGAGGTTTTGAAATTTTTAACATCCCTGTTTAATCAAGGATCTTCTGCCTCTACTATTAAAGTCCAACTAGCGCTATCTCTAAATTCCACGAATCCATGGATCCTCCATTGATGAGCAGCAGACTATGCAAAACTTTCATTAAAGGTGCGGGTCTGTTAAGACCCCCAGTTTTTCATCCTGCGCCTCCGTGGGATCTTGATTTGGTGCTTCGTGCATTAACATCTTCCCCTTTCGAACCGGCTGCTACATGTGAGTTAAAATATCTGTCTTGGAAAACTGCCTTCTTAGTTGCAATTACTTCTGCAAGAAGAGTTTCAGAGCTTCAAGCCCTGTCTATTAAACCACCGAATTTGATTTTCCACAAGGATAGAGTATCACTTAGGCCTAATCCATCCTTTGTCCCAAAGGTCTGTTCTAATCTCTGTCTCCAACAATCTCTAGAGCTACCAGTTTTCTAACAAACATTCTCCAATGAAGCAGAATACACTCTCCATAAATTGGATGTTCACAGGCAATTACGCTTCTATTTAGACAGGACTCAGCAACTTCGTAAGCCAGACCAGTTGTTTGTGTCCTTCTCAGAGAATAAATTGGGTAAAACCATCACAAAAGCTACTATTTCCAAATGGTTTAGAGATTGCATAACTCAGGCTTATTCTTCTTCAATAAGCAACTTACAACATCTATCAGAGCTCAGTCTACCAGAGCTATGGCTACTTCTATAGCTTTTCATTCCAAGCCCGCTATATCGGAGATTTGTGCTGCCTACTTGGTCCAATCCGCACAGTCTCATTTCCCACTACAAATTGGATGTGGCATCTAAAGGCCCAGCACCATTTGGTTCCCCGGTACTCCCGAGTGTTTTCCAGTGAGCCACCCAGGATTCAGGTGCTAGGACGCTGTCCCATCAGTCAGAATGTAGGCAGATAGGATCACATAACATCTTTTAGTTATGTACTCACCATAACTTCAGATGTTTGGGATCCATCTCGCACATTCCTAATACCCACCCTCCTTCCCCTGCCTTGGAGATCAGAAGAGATTGAACGGTTTTTGAGTTCTACTGTTTTATCTTGTTTCATCTGACGATGTTATATAAGCAGGGCGTGCATGTGTGCATGTATGCGGACAAACTAGATCTGGGGGACTGGTAGTGGTGCATCCTGGGATATAGTAAGCTCAGCCAATAAGAGACTTCGCTCTTTGGCATAAGCGTGCAGTGGAGCCGAGGGGTCGGCCCGGAACCCATCAGTCAGAATGTAGGCGAGATGGATCCCAAACATCTGAAGTTATGGTGAGTACATAACTAAAAGTTTGACCAAGAACAAGGCTATTAGGAGTTGGCCACATAATGTTACCAAATAAATAAGCAAGTATTCTCAAAACTTAAATATCTGTAGACAGATCAGCCACAACGAAAGGTTTAAATATATTTAATAATAAATAATAAAATAACAAGAAAATGCTCAGTATATATTCACAGTGACATCAGAGTTCAAAATCACAGGAGATATATAAAACAACATTGCAGGACCATCTCAAATAAAGAAAAATATCTAAAATAAGCTTTGCTGTATTCCTGACTATATCTGAGAGAGTTACTATACCCTAGAAACTTACTTACAGAGCAAGGCAGATTGGTTCTTGTCAGATCCAAGACAGAATACAGAATGCACTGTCTGTCTCAGAGAGTTCTCAAATTAATATCTCAAATATTACTGCCGGGATAGCTTGCAGAATGACATTTATTTGTGTATTTATTTATTTATTTATTGCATTTGTTGACCAGAATGACATACATACATTTATTTATTTATTTATTTATTTATTTATTTATTGCATTTTGTTGACCGGGAAAGTCCACTGGGCCTAGAAGAGCCCATTTTCAGTGGAGGCCCGGGCAGAAAAGCACCACAAAATTAAAATTATGAAATTATGATACAAGGTTGCAAATAAAATCACAAGTTTAACAGTGATACCATTTTGTTAATTAAAA
>NW_025057385.1:0-6433 GCF_019279795.1 Protopterus annectens | reverse complement strand
TTCCCTTTCCTCTTCTTAAAAGTATTCAGCTGTATTTATTCTGCTGCACTTATTACTGCTTGGTAATAGCTTGGTTACATTATAACTGTTATTCTAAGCCTTTTGGTTTAAGCACTTGGGCTTCAAACCAGTTGTTTTACATTGAGAGGGTTAGTGGTCTGCACTGTTGTGACAGGACAGGTAGCTTACATCCTAAATTGAAAATTGTTGATTGAAGGCTCAGTGTCTGTTATTCTGAAAGTGTATTAGTTCTGGTTTAAGCACTTGGGCTTTGGGCCAGTTATTTTACATTAAGAAGGTTTGTGGTCTGCACTATTGTGGGAGGAGAGGTTAGATTCTGCCCTTCTGGGCTGGGAATTTCTGGTTAAAGGATTATTGTGCCTGCTTATTTGAACTGTTTGTTTCTGAAATTGGTGCACCTTGTTTGCTGTAGCATAGACTAGATTCAGGCATGCTAAATCTAGCTTTGTTTGTATAACTTGAGCACTAATCCAGGCCATCTTTTTGGAGAAGGTTCCCCTGCACCCTAATGGCAGGAGTGTGGAGTTAGAACTTGTCTGATTGAAGACTGCAGGACCAGGGCTAAGTTTTGAACTTTTTTAGTGGTTAATTGAGTAATTTGTTTAAATCAGTTTTCTCGTTTTCTATTGTTATGTATAAAAAAAGAAAAAAATTGCACTTTATTCATCTGCTTTTACTGTATTTGTGTTTCTTCCTACTTTATTGCATTTATTCTGCTGCATTTATTACTGCTTGTTAGTAGCCTGATTAAATTGTAACTGTTAATCTAACCCTTTGGTTGAAGCATTTGGGATTCAGACCAGTTGTTTTACATTAAGAAGGCTTGTGGTCTGCACTGTTGTGGCAGAACAGGTAACTTGCATCCTTCTAAGTTGAAAGTTGCTGATTGAAGGCTTAGTGTCTGTTATTCTAAGAGTGTATTAGTTCTGGTTTATGCACTTGGGATTTGGGCCAGTTATTTTACATTTTGAAGGTGTGGTCTGCACTCTTGTGGGAGGAGAGGGCAGATTCTGCCCTTCTGAGCTGGGTGTTTCTGGTTAAAGGCTTATTGTGCCTGCTTATTTAAACTGTTTCTTTCTGAAATTGGTACACCTTGTTTGCTGTAGCATAGACTAAATTCAGACCTGCTGAATCTTGCTTTGTTTGTATAACTTGAGCACTAATCAAGACCATCTTTTTTTGGAGAAGGTTCCCCTGCACCCTAGTGGCAGGAGTGTGCAGCTAGAACTTGTCTGATCGAAGACTGCTGGAACGGGGCTCAGGTTTTAGCTTTTTATTAGTTAATTTGTTTAAATCAGTGTGCTCATTTGCTGCTGTTATATTATAGGTTCATAGGTTCATACTAGGCTATCTGCCCTAGGGCATTTATAAGCCTAGCCAGAGTGTGTTTGGCATTCGCCACCCATTTTAAATTAATTTTGCTATGCCCTTTTTTGAGGTTAGTATACTGTGCCTCTGTCTAACAGTGACACAGAAGTGATACCTGGGGTAAACCTACGATCCCCCATCCACTCATCAAGATTCCTCTTGAAGAGAGTCAATGAGGGACTCTGCCTAACCTGGACTGGGATTTTATTCCAGAGTGAAAGGAGCCTCTGGGTTATGAATCTGTCCCTCCAGCATGTCCTATTTATTTCAGTGCTGAGGTTCAAGTCTCTCGAGCTCGATGGGATTTGGATTTTCTGAGGTGCAGCATGTCCATTAATTCCGGGTTGGACATGGCTTTATACATCAGGCACAGATTGCCTCTGAGCAGGCGGTATGCCACTGAGTAGAGCTGGAGTTTCTTTAACCGGGCAGCATATGGCATCTGTTTGAGCCTTTTGATCCTCTTGGTGAGGTACTTTTGGGGTCTTTCCAGTTGCTGCAGGTGTCTGGTAAGGTACATCCCAAAGGGGCATTGTACTCAATTATGGGCCTGATGAGGGATGAGTAAAGAGGCACAATGACCTCCCTGATCTAGATGTGAATCCCTTCATGATTAGGTGGGCTATATAAAATGTTTTTCTAACCACTTTGGCCACGTGGTTGTCAAATGAGAGATTGCTATCAACTTGGGTCCCCAGGTCCCTAATTACTTCTTCTGTACTTAATGGATTACCACCTATGTGGTAATTTGTGGGCACTTTGTTTTGCCAAAGGGATGACTATACACTTTTGGCGTTTAGCTTGAGGCCATGGCTCTGGCACCAGTTGTCTGTTTCTATGAGGCCCTTTTGGAGGATGCTTGTGTCGGCTGGAGGGTCGATTATGGCCCCCAGTTTGCAGTCATCTGCGAACTTGGTCAGCCACAGTCCTTCCGTGTTGGCCTGTACCTCTGAGAAATATATACCGAACAAGAGAGGTCCCAGGACTGAGCCTTGTGTGACGCCACTTGTAACTGGTTTGGAGTCTGACATGGCTCCAGCAATTCTAACCATGTGGGTTCTGTCCTTGAGCCAGTTTGCAACCCATCTAGTGACATAGGGGATTATATTTAAGCTGGTGAGCTTATCTATAATGGCCGAGTGGGTATTGTATCGAAGGCTTTTGCGAGGTCCAGGTAGGCTGTGTGGACCACCTTTCCCTCGTCAATGGCCTTGGTGACTGTTTCAAAGAAATCGACCAGGTTTAAGAGGCAGGATCTGCCCTTAACAAAGCCAAACTGGGTAGGATCCAGTGTCTGTAGGTCCCCAATATCTTTATTTATGAGGTCCATGATGATCCTTTCCATAGCTTTGCAGACCAAGCTAGTCAGGCTTATGGGGTGATAGTTTCCAGGATCCGTTGAGGCACCACCTTTGTGGAGAGGAACCACTGTTGCTGTACGCCACTCTTTGGGTACATATCCTGTAGTAAGGCTGAGATTGAACACTAGTTTTATGTTTGGGTTTAGCTCTTCTTGGAGTTCATGTAGGACGCAGCCTGGGACACCGTCTGGTCCTACTGATGCTGTGTTTTTTGCTTTGGAGAGGGCGGTTCTTACCTGAGCATCTGAGATGTCAGGGGGGCAGCACTCTGCCGGGATAGATATTTTCCCTTTTGGTGGGAAGGGGTGGTTTGCGCTGAACCTGTCAGCTAGGATGTTGGCAATGTCTGTGGGTTCAGTGTATTTTTTGTCATTTTGGACTAATTCTGAGCATATCTGGGAATTCCCACCCAGGTTCCTAACATAACTAAAGAAAGCCTTGTGATTATCCTTAGTGTCCTGTGCAATTTTTCTCTTGAAGCTGGCCTTAGACGATTTTATGAGTGCCCTAGTTTTTGCTAATACTGATCAGAGATGCCTTCCCTTTTTGGGATTTTGCTCTATCATGTAGTAGCTTCCTCCTTCTATTGTATAGTTTGTTTATGGCTGGGGTCCACCAGACAGGACATCTGCCTTTGGAGGATTGGGTCTTGGTTTTATTTGGGATTGCATGATCCATGCATTCCTGAAGGTGTTCATAGAATGCGTTTATAAAGGATTCTGCGGTCTGGGCTGTATTTTCCACAGGCCCGGGGGCTTTGAAGGATTCCACCTCAGTTTTGAGGAGAGTGAAATTTGCTTTAGAGAAGTTTTTCACTGTGGTTTTCTGGGCAGGGGGTGGGGTCGGGATGTGAATATCCAGTGAGATTAGTTTATGGTCTGATCTTACCAGTGAGGGATACACTTCTGGTCTGGAGCATAGAGTCCCCATGTTGGTGATGATCAGGTCCAGTATGTTTTCCCCTCTTGTGGGAGTGGTAACAAGTTGTTCCATAGCATTTGAGTTTATAAATTCTAGGAACCTTTGGGCTAGGGTGTTGGAGCTAGAGTAATGCTCCCAGTCTATGTTTGGGTAGTTGAAGTCGCCCAATATAATGGTGTTTGGAGAGACCTTCATATTTTCCAGTTTTCTCAGGAAGGCCGAGTGGGGTTCCTGGGTTTGGGAGGGTGGTCTGTAGCAGGCTATAAACTGGAAGGCAGTTTTACCCACTGTTAGTTGCACATGGATAGTCTCTGATGCTTCATGCTGTGCCACCAACCTGGAGGTGTGGGTATCTTTGACGAATATTGATACTCCCCCTCCTTCTGTGGTTTGGTCCAAGTTTTGGGGCCAAAAAGCATGGTATGAGGTATAACCTGGTAGTGCTGGAGTGCTCTCGGGAGCCTTGAACCAGGTTTCTGTTACTGCACAGATATCGATGTTCTCCATGCTAAGGAGAGCTTAGAGTTCATGCATCTTGAGGTTTAGACTTCTGGCGTTGAGTAGCATTACTCTTAGTTTCTTATCCCTTGTGATACCTATGGAGGTGGGTTTGTCTTTTGAGCCTTGCCTAAAAAAGGCACTATGGGGGTAGCAAGAGCCTTTGCCAATATCCGAAAGCCCAGGGGTGACAGGTGCAAGCCGTCCCTAGCGAAGCATCGTGGCTTGTCGAGCATGTCATCCCAGGCTGACAGGCATTGGATCCCCTTTGAATGACACCAATACTTAAGCCAATTGTTGAAATTGATCATCTTGTCTTCATATTGTGGCATCATTCTTGGTGAGGGTAAGATGCTACTCAAGGTCAGGGTCATACGGCCTGGGCTACATGCTCAGAGAGCTCCTCTATGTCTCTTTTCATGTAGTCCAGGGAGGTACGTCTCAGGTCATTCACACCAGCATGGACAATGACTGAGTCATATTTGTACTTGCCTTGGAGTTACCTGAGTGTGTGTGTTATGTGTCGGATCCTAGCCCTGACAGGCAGCTCACCGTGACCTTCTCCTTGTTCAGCCTGGTGAGCGGGGCATCAGTGTGCCTGATGATAGAGTCACCTATTACAAGTGTATCAGGTGTGTTGTTTAGCCTTAAGGGCTGTGACTGTTCGGCACACTGGCTTTGTGAGCTATGTGTTGCACGTGTTTTGTTTTGGGGTAGCAGTTGCTTGGGTGTCTGCTTTGGAGGTCTCTGCTGCTTAGGCAGATTTTTATTTAGAGCCTCCGAGTATGTTTTTGTGTGTTTATGTGTTTGGTTTGCTGTGGTGGTAGGTCTATGTGAGACTGGAATTGTAGTGAGTGTGGTTTCCTTCTCCTCCTGACTGGTTACGCCAGTACTGAGTTGAGAGAGCTTAGCCTCCAGTTTGGCTATATGGTTGCATCTCTCACATGTGTTGGAATTTGTTGGGAGGAGGAGAGGGTTGTCTGTGTACATGAGGCAGTTGTAACATTGCCTCAAGATTCCCAGACTCACCAGCTGGACCCAGGAGGAGATTGACAACTGACCTTTGGACATGCTAGAATAGTATTGGGAATTCCTTTATAATTGTAAAAAGGGCCAATGGGGAACAAGGTACTCAAGGGAGTTTGTGAGGGTGTAGTGCTTTTAATTTTTTAGTGCTGACTTATATAATTGCTTTAGTGAGCAAGTGCCAGGTAACTTAAATGCAATGTGTTACAGGTAACTTAAATGCAAAAACGACAAACAGTAACTTTCTTTCAAGTGAAACAAGGAAATAAGTACAGTAAGCAATGCAGATATCACTAGGGATCCACAGAAAAGCCGTGTTTTAGGTGGAATTAGCGTTTCAGGGAAATAACAAGCAAACAAACAACAAGCATACAAACAAAGCTAGATTCAGCAGGCCTGGATCTAGTTTATGCTACAGCAAACAAGGTGTACCAATTTCAGTAAGAAACAGTTCAAATATGCAGGCACTATAAGCCTTTAACCAGAAATTCCCAGCTCAGAAGGGCAGAGTCCAGCCTCTCCTCCCACAAGAGTGCAGACCACGAACCTTTTTAATGTAAAATAACTGGCCTGAAGCCCAAGTGCTTAAACCAGAACTAATACACTTTTAGAATAACAGACACTGAGCCCTCAATCAGCAGTTCCCAACTTAGAAGGATGTAAGCTACCTGTCCTGCCACCACAGTGCAGGCCACTAAAAAAAAGAAATACACTTTATGCATCGCCGCTTAGCTAGGGTCAAACTATTCCTGGCGCCATAAAGTCTGCTCTTCAAATTTTCCCTTAGAACTAGCTAGTTTTTTAATTTTAGCACTCAAATCTGTTTCTTTGAGCTCAGCACTTGTTCAGAACTCATTGTAAGCACTAAATAAGCTACAAATTACTACAGCACTCAACTTTCCTCACTACTCTATAAGCACCTATCCAGGCATGTCTAAGAGTCAGCTCCCAGTGTTTTCTTCTCTCTACCTGATGAATCTGGACATCTTGGGGCAATGCAACAACTGCCTCATGTACAAAGACTACTCTCTCCCCCTACGACCCAACACTACAACCTGTGATAGATGCACTTATTTAGCCAAACTGGAAGCAAAGCTGTCTTCACCCATGACTGGACTAGACAGTCAAGAGGAGAAGGTAAACACTTGCACCACACCACACTCATCACATTGTCCATCAAAACCTATGCCACCAAAACACATACATAGCAACACAAAACACACATCTATATTGGAGGC
>NW_025057384.1:0-3315 GCF_019279795.1 Protopterus annectens | reverse complement strand
CCCCCAGTGCCTTTTTTGTCCTGTTGTTCTGTAATGATTGCATACAGTTATTTTAGTGTCAGTGCTTGTCCTGTTCTCTGTAATGATTGCACATACAGTTATTTTACTTTTCAGTGCCTGTGTCCTGTTCTCTGTAATGATTGCAAAATACAGTTATTTTACTGTGTCAGTCCCTGTGTCCTGTTCTCTGTAATGATTGACATAAGTTATTTTACGTGTCAGTGCCTATGTCCTGTTCTTGTAATGATTGCTCAGTTATTTTACAGTGTCAGTGCCTATGTCCTGTTGCTCTGTAATGATTGCACACATACAGTTATTTTACAGTGTCAGTGCTTATGTCCTGTTTCTCTGTAATGATTGCACACATACAGTTATTTTACTGTGTCAGTGCCTATATCCTGTTTCTCTGTAATGATTGCACACATACAGTTATTTTACTGTGTCAGTGACTCTGTCCTGTTGCTCTGTAATGATCGCACACATACAGTTATTTTACTGTGTCAGTGCCTTTGTCCTGTTGCTCTGTAATGATCGCACACATACAGTTATTTTACTGTGTCATTGTCTATGTCCTGTTGCTCTATAATGATTGCACATATACAGTTATTTTACTGTGTCAGTGCCTATGTCCTGTTGCTCTGTAATGATTGCACACATACAGTTATTTTACTGTGTCAGTGCCTATGTCCTGTTGCTCTGTAATGATTGCACACATACAGTTATTTTACTGTGTCAGTGCTTGTGTCCTGTTTCTCTGTAATAATTGCACACATATAGTTATTTTATCGTGTCAGTGCCTGTGTCCTGTTGCTCTGTAATGATTGCACACATAGTTATTTTACTGTGTCAGTGCCTGTGTCCTGTTTCTCTGTAATGATTGCACATGTACAGGTATTTTACTGTGTCAGTGCTTGTGTCCTGTTTCTCTGTAATAATTGCACACATAAAGTTATTGTGTCAGTGCCTGTGTCCTGTTGCTCTGTAATGATTGCACATACAGTTATTTTACTGTGTCAGTGCCTTGTCCTGTTGCTCTGTAATGATTGCACACTACAGTTATTTTACAGTGTCATTGCTTGTGCCCTGTTTCTCTGTAATGATTGCAAACATATAGTTATTTTACTGTCTCAGTGCCTGTGTCCTGTTTCTCTGTAATGATTGCACACATAAAGTTATTTTACTGTGTCAGTGCCTGTGTCCTGTTTCTCTGTAATGATTGCACACATACAGTTATTTTACTGTGTCAGTGCCTGTGTCCTGTTTCTCTGTAATGATTGTAGACATACAGTTACTTTACTGTCAGTGCCTGTGTCCTGTTTCTCTGTAATGATTGCACACTACAGTTATTTTACTGTGTCAGTGCCTGTGTCCTGTTGCTCTGTAATGATTGCACAACAGTTATTTTACTGTGTCAGTGCCTGTGTCCTGTTCTCTGTAATGATTGCACATACAGTTATTTTACTGTGTCTGTGCCTGTGTCCTGTTTCTCTGTAATGATTGCACACATACAGTTATTTTACTGTGTCAGTGCCTGTGTCCTGTTGCTTTGTAATGATTGCACACATACATTTATTTTACTGTGTCAGTGCTTGTGTCCTATTGCTGTGTAATGATTGCACACATACAGTTATTTTACAGTGTCAGTGGCTGTGTCCTGTTTCTCTGTAATGATTGCACCATACAGTTATTTTACTGTGTCAGTGCCTTGTCCTGTTCTCTGTAATGATTGCACAACAGTTATTTTACTGTGTCAGTGCCTGTGTCCTGTTTCTCTGTAATGATTGCACATATACAGTTATTTTACGTGTCAGTGCCTGTCCTGTTGCTCTGTAATGATTGCACATACAGTTATTTTACAGTGTCAGTGCCTATGTCCTGTTGCTCTGTAATGATTGCCACTACAGTTATTTTACTGTGTCAGTGCCTGTGTCCTGTTTCTCTGTAATGATTGCATACATACAGTTATTTTGCAGTGTCAGTGCCTGTGTCCTATTTCTCTGTAATGATTGCACACATACAGTTATTTTACTGTGTCAGTGCCTGTGTCCTGTTGCTCTGTAATGATTACACACATACAGTTATTTTACTGTGTCAGTGCCTGTGTCCTGTTGGTCTGTAATGATTGCAGACGTACAGTTATTTTACTGTATCAGTGCTTCTGTCCTGTTTCTCTGTAATGATTGCACACATACAGTTATTTTACTGTGTCAGTGCCTGTGTCCTGTTGCTCTGTAATGATTGCAGACGTACAGTTGTTTTACTGTGTCAGTGCTTCTGTCCTGTTTCTCTGTAATGATTGCACACATACAGTTATTTTACTGTGTTAGTGCCTTTGTACTGTTGCTCTGTAATGATTGCACACTTACAGTTATTTTACAGGGTCAGTGCCTATGTCCTGTTGCTCTGTAATGATTGCAGACATACAGTTCTTTTACTGTGTCAGTGCCTATGTCCTGTTGCTCTGTAGTGATCACACATACAGTTATTTTACTGTGTCAGTGCCTGTGTCCTGTTCTCTGTAATGATTGCACACTACAGTTATTTTACTGTCAGTGCTGTGTCCTGTTTCTCTGTAATGATTGCACACATACAGTTATTTTACTGTGTCAGTGCCTGTGTCCTGTTCTTGTAATGATTGACAACATTATTTTATTTTTGTCCTGTTGCTCTGTTGTTCTAAATTTTATTTTTGTTCCTGTGTCTGTTTCTCTGTAATGATTGCCTACAGTTATTTTACGTGTCATGCCTTGTCCTGTTTCTGTAATGATTGCCCAACATTATTTTTGTCAGTCCCTGTTCCTGTTCTCTGTAATGATTGAAAATACAGTTATTTTCTGTGCAGTGCCTTGTCCTGTTCTCTGTAATTTCACATTTATTTTACGTGTCGTGCCTTGTCCTGTTTCTCTTAAATTTACAACAGTTATTTTACTGTGTCGCTTGTCCTGTTCTTTAATGATTCACATACAGTTATTTTACTGTGTCAGTCCCTTGTCCTTTTTCTCTTAATGTTCCACATACATTTTTTCTGTGTGTTGTGTCCTGTTGTTCTTAATGATTCCACAAACAGTTTTTTTGTGCCTTGTTCCTGTTCTTGTAATGATTAACAGTTATTTTATGTTCAGTGCCTTGTCCTGTTTCTCTGTAATGATTGCACTACAGTTATTTTTGTTTGTTTGTTTTTAATATTGCACTACAGTTTTTTCTGTGTCGTTTGCTCCTTTTTTTCCCTTTTTTTTTTCTTGTCTGTTGTGTTGTTCCTTAATATTCCCCTTTTTTTTTTCTTGTCGTCCCTTGTTGTTGCCGTAATATTCCCCT
>NW_025057383.1:0-5166 GCF_019279795.1 Protopterus annectens | reverse complement strand
TGGGAAAAAATAACAGACAATGAAATTTAAAGGCATGCCAGGGTGTGTGTGTTACCTTTCTACAGGTAGTCATTCAGACTTGATGGACTGTCATTGTTTCTGGGGTCTGATTTTTTGGAGCCCCCTTGTTATTGTTTTTGAATGTCTGCTTGCCTCAAGCTTGTGGTACCTGCTCATTTTGATTTTTATAAAAGGGTGCAAAGGAAGGTGTAAAGCCTTTAACAAACTTAGACAAAAAAGGCTGAAAAGTCTGAGGGACCCTATGAATCAGCTCCTTCTCTTATCACACTTTATCAAGATCATTAGCAGATGGTCAAAGATAACCTTCGGGTTAAAGGAGAATTCAAATTCAGCTTTAACAGAATCGGGCAGTATTCTCTAAGAGTTCCTAGCAGCTGCCCTGGAAAGGGCATCAGATGAATCATAAACATTTCAAAGACTGTTTAGTCACTTAAGACATAAAAGGAATAAGAACATTCATAGAGATTTTTTCGAAGAGGGAAAGTTGGCATAAATTTTACTATATTAGCTTGACAATTGAATTAAATAAGTGTGGAGAAAAATACACTTTTCCTAAAATCTATCAAGGCTTTATAACAGAGGAAAGGGATTAAATTTCCAAATATTTAGCTGCAGTGGGCTTTATCAAGGAAATCTCTGCAGGGTTAGATCTGGGATTAGAAAGTAGAAATTTGTAAGACTGAAGAACTTTAATATATTGTTTTTAGGTGCAGGTTGGTAGAAAATTAAGATGTAATAAAGTCATCTCCCAATGCCGGAAAAACAGAAGAAATGGGATAGGGTTCAGGAAATTCTAGTTGTAATAAATCTGGGTTAAGGACAGTGGAATATGATTATGATCCCACTGAAACAACTGGTTTATCCTGCATATGATTTCAGAAGAAGAATAACAGTCTTCTAAGGGGCTATCAGAAGAAACTACTTTCTTTAGAGTCAGAATCAATCACCAGAGGAGAAAAAGCAGAAGTTTTCCCTTCAAAATCATTTCCTATTCAATATACTGGGAATCTTCAGAAAATGAACCTTTCCTTTTCCTCTTACCAGTAACATTAGAATTAAAAGGGTCAACAGTTACTCTACCTGCCTTTACTTTATGTTTCAATATTGGTATCAGACTATCTGAAGTAACTTTTAATACAGACCTAGTGGCTGTAGTGTCCACCAGGACAGTAATTTTCTTTGAGTTTATTTCTTCCTTAACACAGGGTCCCTTATGATCTATTGGCAGCAAAGGATCAAGATGTATTTCTGTCTCATTACCCTGACATAGTATGGTGACTCCTGACTCCTTCCAATGTAAGGAGGTGGTGGGGGGAAAACTGCATTATTATAATTTGGCTGCCATTCAGTCCAGGTATCTTGGACTCTCTGCATTCACCTGTGTGGGCATTCTCCTCTCCAGTGTCCTGCTTCTCCACAAATGAAGCAAGATCCATCAAATGGGACACTTTGTTTCCTTCGACCAGCACTCTTACTAAAGCCCCTAGAAATCCCTCTCCCCTTAGCACTTAATAAGGACTCCAAGTCCTTTCCCTGCCACTAGTTTGTAAGCTCTTGCTTTATTTGATTTAGTACAAGAGCTTGCAGACCCTGCACAAAAGCTGCTGCAACAGCTGGCTTATCTTGTTCTTATGGATCTAGTATCCCTGAATGTCTAGCAAACACTACTTTATGATGACTCAAATAATCTGCAGGGGTTTCCCCTTTATTTTGCTTACATGCCTGCATCTTAGACCAACCAGTCCTAACTTGACACACTTCTGTAATTTTATTTAACAATGCTGTCCTTTTATCTATTAGTGCATTCCCTGTGAGAGTAAAATCTGTTATTTCAGCCTTCTCAAGTAATTGTTTTCTTATTTCATCTAAAGTAACTACCCTAAACAGCTGATTTAAATCTATCAAGGTAGGGTTGTAACATTCTGTTATAGTTTTTAATTCCTCCCTAAACCTTAATGGATCTTCTCTAATATGAGGAAAACATTTAGACATAGTATGCAAATCGGCAGGGGTTCAAGGACAATGAACAAGCTTTCTATTATTAGCCCCCAAATTTCTCTAAGAGGTGCCAAAAGATCCTCTCCAGAGGCCATAGCCTACTGTCCTACCCTGTCATATAAGCGCATGTGATGAGCTACAGGAGTATCAAATACTAGTGCTCCTGCTGGAGAGGTAGAAGCATGATGAAAGCGATAGGAAGAAGAAGAAACCCCCTCGACTGCAGATGCCTGTTCAGAAGGTGAAGGTTGAACAGGGGAACTAGGCTGAGATGTAGCAGTACCACACTGATCTGGTGTCCAGCGGACAGTTGCCCAAAATGCAGGGGTCTGAGAAACGGCATAATCTTGTACAAGAACCACCCATACCAGTACATTTGGAGGTGGGGGTGCAATGGCTGCTGGAGGATTATCATCCTCTTCAGAAGTGTCTGATTTTTGGTCATTGCCAGCCTACTCCAAACCTGCCAAGACAGGATAAGGGGATCCCTTTTTATTGGTATGTACTGCCTTCTTAACCTCTTTTATCTGTTGCAGCAATTTCTTATTAGCATCCTGTAACCCCCTTAATGCTGACTCCTCTTCCCTTTTAAGAGCTTCAGTATACCAAGAGTAAAATACTGCCATCTGCTCCCCACTTACTTTGATTTTCTTTTCTTTCAAAATATACTTCAATTTCATCAATTTATCCTTATCATAAGTTCCATTTAATGGAAACACTCCACCAGTGCAATTTTAGTAAGGTGAAACCACTCATTCAAATGCTTACACCTTTCTTTACCATAACTGTAATACATAAAATATGCAGGTGTTCCCTTTTCAGGGATTTGATTCTGCTTGCTTACCTTTGTTTCCTTTTTTCCCTGTTACGACTTACCTTGTAGATCCTAGATTCTGGTAATTCAGAGGAAAGAAAAAAATGACTACATCAATTCATACACCATTCAGGGAGGGGAAGGTAGGGATTCTGTTGTTATGCAATGACAGAAGAAAGGTTTCAATCAGTATTTTCCCCACAGCACCCCCTTGCTTGTGGCCTGTCATGAGCTCAATATTTACAGCTCCAGCACTGCAATCAGGACAATGGGGCAGATAAGTACTGTGTCCAGAACTGACCACACTTTCGGACCCTCTGAGGGTACTTTCACACGATCACACCTACGTCCCAATGTACTATGGACTCGTGAATTTGATTTAACTTAGCACACCCACCTACATCCCAACATGAATAGGCTCATGAATTTGAATTAACTTGGTAAACACACACCTACGTCCATAGCCGGCCTTAGGCATAGGCCAACTATGTGGCCACCTAGGATGCTACTCTAGCAAGGGCGCTTTTCCAGTAATCTGAATGGTATAAATAAATCAGGACAGGGGCACCAGGTGGTGGTGGGGGCGCTGTGGAGCCCTTTTGCCTAGGGCACCACTTGACCTAAGGCCAACCATGCCTACGTCCCAATATGTTATAGGTCATGAATTTGATTTAACTTTACTTTTAACTGTCTTTTTTTCTTCTTCTTCTCTCTCTCTCTCTCTCTCTCCAGTCATATATTACACAACAAAAACATCAGTCATACTTTAAACAACACAAATCAACAGTCATACCTCTTACCTTTTTGTCCTGAGGGTACCGTCCTCGACACAAGGTGCCTGCTTGTGTTCATTTTTCATTTCTGTTGTATGCACATTCACATTAATAAACTTTGACTTATTTTCTGTGGGCTATCCCGCTATTACTTTACATATACCTAACAAGTAAATTTGTAGTTACGTATTATTGCAAACAGATTTTCGCGGTTGGGAAATCGTAATGTTACTGACAAAACAGGTTTATTAAGCTGGAAACTGGAGTGTAAAAAAGTAAGTAATAGTGTGGCACACACGGGATGAGGCAGGGAGAGGAGTAACCGCCGATATTTTGAGTCCTGCCTGCCGTGTCTCACTTTGCCAGTGAACTCCACACTGCTACAGTGCATGACAGATCCTGCCTTCCTGATTACAAGTGCAGGCAAGGGAACAATCTGGAGTATGACATCTGAATGTTCATGGCCAGTAGTCAAGTTTAATTTCATTCATCAGAATGATTTTAACCGGCAGTATGACAGGCATTTGTCCCCTAGGGGAAACATGCAAGTTTTAAGCTTTTACTTCTATAATGCACTATTTCATGTGTTTGCTGCAGTATCACAGGAAAAAGTAGCAAATAATTTATGGCTCGCATCCATTTTGGCAATCAGTTATAGTTATTGAGTGTGTGTGTGTGTGTGTGTGTGTGTGTGTGTGTGTGTGTGTGTGTGTGTGTGTGTGTGTGTGTGTGTGTGTGTCTGTGTGTGTTGGGGGGATTAGTTGAAATTTTTCCTTCTTTACTGTTCAAATTTAAAATCTAGTTAGTACAAAAATAGTTACCGTTCTGTATGTAATGCTCAAAATGCAAGAATGGGTGGATGTAAGGAATCACGTTCTTATTATCAGCAACAAGTGTTTGTAAAGGTGTCACTAGTTCTGTTGAAATTAAACATGTGTGGAAATATGGCCAGTACTGTTCAGTAAATGCATTTCAATACATAAGAATAAAATTCATGAAGTTAAACCAGCATTAGTTCATGTGTTTTCTTTCATAAAAGAAAAGGTGCAGAACAACTTTTAACAGTATGTGAGAATTGAAGCGTGAGTGTGTAATGCACGCAAAACAGGAAGAAGAGTTGTATAATTGTTTTTCTTCCTGAATGTAGTCTAAGGTTATTCTTTATTGGTTGTTGTTGTCTTTCGGCTTTTCCTGGTTAGGTGTCGCCACAGCAGACCTCCGGTCCGCTAATGATTGGCAGTAGATTTTCACGAACGCAGAGGTGCCAGCTTGATGCCCAACCTTCAATGAAGGCACGCCCTTTTACACATGTCTTTTGAATGCCCACCCAACCGCAGGGTGGACATGCAGACTCCACACAGAAGGCACTCCCTGCACTCCAGCCAAGAATCAAACGGAAGAACCTCTTGCTGTGAGGCAACAATGCTACCGCTGCACCAGGAAGTAAAATAACACCATGCGTTGTTTCTTGCACTTGTTTTCCTTCCAGTATGTGAATTTTGCAACTGCGAAAATCTGGTTGCGAAATTTTTAATTAAAAAGGGAAAAGTACCCCAAAAG